>NC_091484.1:60596062-60747577 GCF_947461875.1 Haliaeetus albicilla | reverse complement strand
GACCTTCTTTCCTACACTTATTTATAAGTCTTTTAGTCTAGTATGCACTACCTCTTACTCTTTTCTTTGCTTTAACTGTTTGTGTCTGTTCATTCTTTGTCCATGTCCGTAGTGATCCCAGTAAACGTGAACGCATAGAGCTTTGTTTTTCTGTCCTGAATTTTGTACTAAAAATTATTTTGTAATACTTAACATTTTAACAAATTGTAAAATACCTCAGATGTAAGGGGATTTTAATAAAATGTCTTGGGGTTTTTCTTGGGCTTCTCTTAAGATCCATCTTTTGTGGAGCTGAGAAGAATCTGTCAGAACTTCCTAGATAGGCAAATATATTTTTTGTTTCAAATTTGATGTGCATGTCATGGAATTAATCTGCAGACTAGTTGGGCAGAATACATCTATGCTATTTGCTGCACGGGAGTGCACGAGTGACATCGAACTGCATTGCTAACCAACCTGATAGTGCTTAAAAAGAGATAGGCTTCCATAAGCTTTTTTAAATCCTTAGAATAGCAGAAAAGTATCCTGTTCCTCCTCCCCATTTGCAAGTTTAGGCAGCTCCTGAGGAGCGGGCAGAAGGCAGGGATGCAGGAGCTTGTGGCTGGAAGCAGGTGGGAGGAGGCAGCAGGAACTTCCCTTCTTGGCACTGCTTGAGCTGTTATATGGACTCCATAAAATGCAATGAGCCGTACTCTTCAAATCCTTACGGATTTTCAAGAATTTAGCACCTTCTGAAGTCTGAACTTAAACTGTTGCTAAAATTTGAAACCAGACACCTATCTTTAAAGTAAAGAAGTCTTTACTTGTTCTTTTTCCGTGCATAAATGCAAGAGATTGAAGAGGCAAATGGAGAGTAAAATAAAGCCTTGTTGTGACACAGTGTGGTAGAAGGACTACCAGCTCAGGATTCTCTAACCAGAGAAACAATCTGGGCAAAGTTGATCCAGTCATTCAGTAACCATCATCCATGAAAACTCTGCATTGATCTCCTGTGTTCGACTTAATTCTGATAATTTGAAGGAAAAACATTCTAGTGCAGATTTATTTATCATAATCAAGAAGAGGTGAAAGGAAATAACTTGTATGTACAGTCTTATCTGGTGGCTTCTCTAGAAGGAATACAAGCTTAATTTTATTTAACAGCACTGGATTGGGTAGAATACATTCACTGGGTGGTGGCTAAAGGGCAAGGGAGGAGATATTGCAAGACTGATTCCCCAGCAAAACTGACCTCAATAAGCAGCAAGTCTTTTTGAACTTCAGAAACATTTTGAGAAGCTTAAAAGAAGTATAAATGTGTTTAAAGAGAAATCTGTGCTTGCATTCTTCAAGACTTCATGTGCAAAATTAATCAGAGTGTGTCCTCACATATTGGTTATTGATTACAATGTGCTGGGGCGGGAGGGCATGTGGAGAAATATGCCTCGGTTTCAAAATGCTGTGTGTTGAAAACATCTGTTGAATATCAGAATGAGAAATGTCAAGTTAGTCCTAAATTTAATGATATCAACAAATCTTTAGAAAAAGCTTCAAAATTAATTTCCTGATAATAAAGCAAGTTAATTTACTGTCTTCTGTTCCCCCTTGACACATGTACAAACACATGTGCAATTATAAGGCTTAAGTCTGATGTTATGCCTACAGCTATTTCCACTTTGAGATTTGATTGGGTAAGGAATTTTCCCCTTAATGTATTGCAGCCCAAATACAGCAGTAACAGCTGTAAGCGCCCCCCAAATGAAAAATACCTATGCCTTGTTTAGAGTCAAAACCAAACAACGCAACCTACAAAAATAAAAGAAAATTTAAGAGCTTCGTCATGCCTTGGAACTTTAATTCTTAAAATGCTACTTCTGGAGCTGAGAGGCAGATGTAAGAACCAGGTGAGCATTGGTTCCCTGGGGAGCAATGTAAAGGTGAGCCTCTGGTCTCAGAGAGCAAGCTCTGCCCTCTGTGCCTCCTACCTCAACAGAATGTGCCCATCCAGTTCTCAAGAGGGATCAAGCATTCAGATGGTTTCTTTCAGTTTTTGGAGGTTATATGAAATACATTTATGAAACGTCTAGGTAACAGTGCTGTTCATAGCATAGGGCCTTTAAATATATGCAATGAGAAAATACATTAAAAGGTCTCACCTATTCCATCCTACTTGTGGCTGCACCAGCAGCTGCCCAGCAGAACTGTTTGGCTGCTGATTTAAAAACAGACCATCCACTGCCTTCTTTCTCCTGCTCTTCATTTCCTCCTCCTTCTCTTACAAAAAATATCCCCCCCCAATATCTGAGATCCTAAGGGGTGATTTGAAGAAGTCTGAGTGATTTCATATGAAGCTTCTGGGCAGGGGGTGGGGTGCAGTATGGGATGTTTTTCCTCTTGCAGACATCCTTTTCTCTAAAATATAGTAAGCATTAGTACTGACTTGTGTTTTGAGGATCTAAATTAATCCTGCTGTATCCAGCTAATTATTGAATGCACATGGCAGACGTGGCCAGAAGCTTAGGCCTTTTCCTAGTGGAGAGACTGGGTTACAAAAGCTAAAAGGGACTGAAAGATAAAACAGACCAGTTTTTAAATAAGTGCTTCCTTAAAACCTGGAAGAAAATCATCATCCTGTTTAAATTTACTTCAGGTTCCTTCTACCTACAAAGCAGCATCAACTGGCTAGTTCCATCTGGAAAATGTGAAGACTAGACATTAGTAAAAGCAACACTGTCAGTTCCCACGTACATGAAAATAAGACCTGGGGAAAAAATTAAAACTCATTGAGAGATTATTTTTATCTTCAAACCTCTATGGGTTATACACTTGGGCTTCTTTTTGCAAGTGTGTGGGCTAGACATTTTAACTTTGCTCTTATATAAAAACAGATGCCAACTGTGATCTTGGAAACTGGAATTTTCCTATACAATAAGACCTTTTATAAATTAGCAGGAGTTAATAACTTCAAACCAAGGTTGCTGCACTTTAAAATTCAATAGTAACGGATTTTCATATGTTATTGGAGCAAGTAAGGATTTTACGTAGTACATGTACCTATTGTGGGTTCTTTCTTTAGATCTTTGTAATAGTGGAAACAATTTTGTTGTCTTAGAAAAAAAAGACATACTCTTAATTTTGAAGATAGTAACTCTTTTAACCTCTTGCAACTATACCATTTTAGATACCTATCAGGGGATGATTGCACAAAACACAGGTAGTAGGGGTAAGTGCTCATGGTAAAACAACAGGGAAATAAAATGCAGCAAGCAATGGTTGTCAGTTTGTTATGGATTTGCCTAGGATTTGTTTTGGCATTCACCTCGTTGCCCATGCTGCCTGTGTCTTTCTAGCGATGGTTGCCATCAGCTTAAAAGTGTAGCAGTAGAGTCTGAGTTTTTAATATTAAAGAAACATTCTTGAACGCATAAATGGTCATGTAACTTCATTTTGGAGTAGGAGAATGAAGAGCATGGTAAGAGCATAAATATGGCTTATTTTCTCTAATAAATGTATACTTGACACGTGTTCAACAGTATTGGATATAAATACAGTGAGAAGTGAAATGATAGCAAAAGAGTGATTCCTATGAGAAGGTGTACCAAGGCTTCCATATAGAACAAGCCATGGTTTGATGGAAGCATGGTAGAAAGCATTGTTATAGAATCAGATGTCTAAGGCTTTATCTAGTTTCCAGTTAAATCAGTAAGACTAACTGATCCTAATGGAGTTTTGATTCTCACTCTGCCCATTTGCTGATGGGTTTGGGAACACAAGGGACTTGATTTTCTTCCTATTTCAATGTAAAAATTATTTCCAGCATTGCCTTCTCGTCCCAGATTCGACTCTGCTGCCAAGCAGACAATTAGCAGCTTTGTCTGGACCCAGAATTTGGACTGCAAAAGCAAAGTGTGGCTTGGATGTGCTTTACTTAAAGCAGAGATGTGAAGGTACGTCCCTGCTACGTTGCCTGCCACCTGCCTTTTGGAGGTGGGTGCTCCACTCCGGCCTCTTTAGACCTAGTGCTCACCAGATCTCCCCACCTAGGCATGGGGATTATTCCTAGTACTTCAGGAGGTGAAGTGTATGGTTGAAGAAGAGGAAAAAAAAGAAAAGAAGAACAGATTTTGCCTAAAGTCTAAAAAATAGTAACTTTTGGAGAAGACAGATGCCTCTTTAGAAGGAGGTGCCAATGAAGGCGTCACCTAATGCCTTCACCCCAGTCAGTTAAGTAAGCAGTCATCTCTTATACAATATGCTTAAAAAAACATTTTTAAATGGGTTTTTTAGTGATTAATTTTCTTAATAGGCAACACAGGCACAGTCTTTTTCTAAAGTTGAAAGCGTTGGTGCCAGTAGCTACAGTAGTTGAAATTTGAAAGTATTGTATGCTTATTTCTTCAGATTTTAAAGATCAGAGTACTAAACTGGAATAAGAGCTCATTTACACGAAGTACCGTGATCCAGACTTTAGACTTAAAATGAGCTATGCCTGGCAGAGGCCTATTTTGTAGGTATTGAGAGGACTTTTTTTTTTTAATTTAAACTTATTTAGCTAGGTAATTTAAAGTTGCAAGAGTTTTTCTTTCTCGCTCCACACATGAACAAAACTGATGTATGAGAGGGTGAAATATGCTACCTCAAAAATCTTGAAAGATGGTGATTAAAAGTAACCAGATTGGATAGCAAAGCACAAATAACTCAAAAAAAGCAGCTTTGCTAATGTCCTTAAACTATAGTCAAGACTGTTTAAGCAGTTATCTTTAGCTGCTATCCATTTTTAAACTCTTTGCTTTTTCAGTATGTTATACAAATTCTGAATTTAAAAGCTGCTTTTTTGTAAATAATTGTCAACCGTCATTTTCTAATATTCTAAGAAGCCAAGGAAGTTTTTAATTTCTCTGTGCTCCACAGGTTTATGTGTGTGCCTGCATGCTGCACCCTATTACACAGAAAAAAAAAAAAAAAATTATTTAATTTAGTAAAGAGTATATTTAGTCACTGGTAAATGAAAATAATAGTTAAAGCTCAAGCATTAAGATTAATATGTATTATATAAATCAAGGGGGTTTTGATGTAGGTGATGCATCCCTTCATGTTATACCTGTGGTCCTTTTTTTTTTTTTTTTTAAATTTTGTTTTACCCAACAGAAGTCTTTTGTTTTAAAACAGGCTCTTCCTCTGATTTGTTAATGTTTTATTACTGAATAACAAGCTTCAAAACTTCAGATAGTTAGTTATGAAATCCCAAATAGGTTTTTCAGATTGAAATAGTGTATATATACTATCAGGGATTTAGATGCAGAGGCAAAAGGAGAAAAAACAAGATGTGTTGTGGTTTCTGTCTCCTTCCTGTAGCAAAACTAGACCACAGAAAAGCTTGAAGATATCTTAGAGACTTAATCCTTTAAGCTCATCTAGGCATGAACTCTGTGGTCATTTGAAAAAGCTGTGGAATTGTAGAGTTTTGTAACAGAAACATTAAGATGATACAAATGCAGTATGAATAGAAATGTTCATGGTAGGGATCATAGAAAACTGCAGAATAAAGGGTTAAAAATGGCCTGTGTTGATAACCAAGGACACCATTCCTAGCTGTAAAATGTGAGGAATGTGTTGTTTATGTCAAGACCAAAAGGCTGAAAGGAAGGCCCTGACAACTGGCTGCCAGAAGATGCTGCATCCTAGCACCGGGAGAATGGTAATGAAGCTGCAGCGCACCCCGTGTGCTCTCCCTGTTCCTCTTAGCTGGGGAGGAAAACCAGGTAATGGGTATGCAGCCTGACCTAACGCCTATGGAAAATGAAGTTAAAGTGATTTTGAGACAAAGGACCATCCAATGTCAATCAGTGACTCCTAAAGAATTGTCCTGGTTTTGGCTGAGATAGAGTTAATTTTCTTTCTAGTAGCTGGTATAGTGTTATGGTTTCGGTTCACTATGAGAAGAATGTTGATAACACACTGACATTTTCAGTCCTTGCCAAGTAGTTTTTAGACTAAGTCAAGGATTTTTCAGCTTCTCATCCCCAGCCAGCAAGAAGGCTGGAGGAGCACAAGAAGCTGGGAGAGGACACAGCCAGGACAGCTGACCCAGACTGGCCAAAGAGATATTCCATACCATGTGATGTCATGCCCAGTATATAAACTGGGGGGAGTTGGCCTGGGAGGGATCACTGCTCAGGAACTAACTGGGCATCAGTCAGTGAGTGGTGAGCCATTGCATTGTGCATCATTTGTTTTTTATATTTCAATTCTATTATAATTATTATTATTATCATTATCATCATTTTTATAATTTCCTTCCTTTCTGACCTATTAAACTGTCTTTATCTCAACCCACAAGTTTTACCTTTTTTTTTTTTTTTTTTCCCCCCTGATTCTCTCCCCCATCCACTGGATGGGGGAGTGAGCGAGTGGCTGCATGGTGCTTAGTTGCTGGCTGGGGTTAAACCACAAAAAGGTTATAAAAAAATCAGCCTAAAATTCAGGTTTTATCGCCAGTCGGGGACCCCAAAAATGTCAGGAGACCAAAACAAGTCAGTTTCCCTCTGTGGCAAAACCATGTGGTGGGCACAACATCTTGGTACTTGGGATTATGTGGGAGTGAACAAGTGAAATCTGAGAGTATTAACGTGTCAAATCAACTTGCCTTTTTTTTTTTTTCCTTTTTTTTTCCTTTTTTTTTCCTTTTAATCTTATCCTACCTGTAAAATCTTGTACTGGGCTGTATGGTGCTAATTTCCCTACAGAAGCTTTCTAGAAGATGTTGAATATATAACTTGCTTCTATTCTATTATTGTCAACATCTGAAGTTGTTAGGGAAATTTGTTAAAAATGGGTTAAGAGACCCTCACCCTTGTGAAGGGAAAAATAGTATCGAGTATCTTTACTTGGGAAATACAACTTTCTGCAAGCAGGGAGGTAGGTATACAGGAGGATATCCAAGAACTTTGTGGGCTTTATTACACAAAAAAGGAAATTGTCTTACGTTTTTGATTCTTTGTCATGCTGATAGTACTTACTGCAGGGAAGTATGTGTCCTGTGGGAGAGGCTAAGATTTCCTCTGGGACTTGTTAAGATAGTCCTACTGATAACACATCGTAAGTATTCATGAACCTCATCCTTCATGTTGCATCTTCTCTGCCATCCTCATCTAGGGATGGGCTGTTCTAATGCTCCTGGTGAATCTTGTTGAACTTTCAAAATTTGTCTTAGCAGCGCTTATGATGATGAGCTGAGGTTAAGAGCATCTAAGTTGTTGCTGAGTATGTTAGTTCTGAAAGATCTCTGGAGAACAATTTGCAGTAAAGCATTTGAGGGCTCTTGCGTCTGTCTTCTCTAAGTGGTATACTTCTGCCCTTGTGGTTGCTGCATTACATGAGCCTACGAAAAGCAACGATGAACACCAAGTAGCATAATAAAGATGTGCCAGATGTACTGGCCTGTGAAGCTGCCACATTAAACTGTAAAATAACTGAAGTCGATACAGGAACTTCCAAAACCTTCAACCTCCAAAAAAAAAAGATATGCTCTAATTTGCAGGGGAGAAGAGGAAGGAAGTCTAGCTTACAGAACAGCACTTAAATATTTTAACACGTAGGTTAGTCTAGATCTTACAGTTGCTTCTGTAGTGATGGAAAAAGAGCAGAAACCGGACAAGCCTGAATGTGTTTATGCAGCCTCAGAGCGCTGTGTGTGACAGTTAATGACACTATGTTCTTCCCGAGATGGGAATGGCTAGTACAGAGCCAGCTACATTGAAAAAACATCCTTGTGTAAGGAGGCAATTGAAGATTTCATGAAAGAATTCAAACTGACAATAATTTCCATTGAAATCTCATTTTAAACCCTAAATATTGAGGCCACAGAGGAAACAATAGTGAGCCAGCTGTAGCATAACCTGCACTCAGTAAGTTAATTGTTTTTTAGAATATGGTGATTTGTTCACAAGTTTCTGTGGAAACTTAAAGACGTAGGGAATATGAAATTCAGAGTTAAATAGCTTGTAGAGACTTGAAGTCTAATGGAAGTGGAATGGAACATCAGTTACTGCTTGCTCAGAGAATGGATGCTGTCCTTCAAGAGAATCTGTTTCTGTAGTAAATAGGATGGGTTCCTGCAGCAGGAATTGATGCTGCTATGACAGAATGCATGGGAATGCAGTCGAAGATTTCAGATTTGTGCAACGGGCAATGACATCACTACCACACACACACACGCCCCTTCAAAGACCTCCAGAAAGAAAAGAACAAGCTGTTGCCAGATGAGAAAGTTGCTGTCCAGGCTTTCCTTAATCAAATAGTCTTTACACACATGACATACCCAAGTGAGTAGGTAAGTTTGCAATCCTGGTAATGGGTTGAATTTATGCTCTCTATCCTAAATATCTGTTATAATCAAAAAAAGATGTTAATAATTGTTCTGATACCTGGTTGTGACTACTTCTGAATTACGTGTATGATAATTTTTCTCATCCTTTTTTAAGCATCTTGGAGATAGAGATTGCTTAGCAACAAACACCTGAGAAAAACTTACTGCATAGCTCTCTCTTTGTGCTTGAAGCAACATGCAATTCCCATTTTTACTGTTTCCTTAGGGGTTAAAAATGCTAATTAATCAAATGGTATATCAGTAATAATGTTATCTGTGCTGCTTTCTCCTTCCTCCTGAAGGTTTATCAGTGAAGGGTTTAAAAGTTCTTTTTTTGTGTGAAGTCAGAAAAAAAAAAGATCAGTCTGTTAATCTGCCTGAAGTTTGCTGCCATATTAATATAATAGTTTGTACCAGAAAAAGTGTGACTGATGAGTTTTGTTCCTTCTGTGTAAATACCTTTCCTCTCTTCCTTTTCCTCCTTACTCCCATGTGTCCTGCTAGATAATAAAATATGGGATGCAATTCCCTGCGTTATTTATGCACTTGTGTGGCCTCAGCCCCCCCTATCATTTTCTTAACACAATGGGCTTTTTGGTTGGTTTTCTTCTGTGTATATATATGGGGGTTTATATTGTCTTTAAATATTGAAAAGTTATTATTAACCTTAGAGTTCTGTGAGCCCAAATGAGTTGGGTTTTATCAGTAATGCAGTAACTGTGTTGAAGGAATAAAGGCAGTTCAGAGCTTCAACATGAAAACTGCCACCTCCCAAAGATCCATTTAGTCCACATTCTGCCAGAACATAATGCGTGTTGAGAAAGAGGATGTAAATGGAAAAGGATTTTGTACCCATTACTGGCAGTAGACATTTTAGGAGTAAATTTGCTTTCCTGAGAAGTACCTTGCTCAGTAGTGGTAGTTTGCATTGTATCAGGAGGTGTTCCATTGCTTGAGAGTTGAATCTTTGTACCTTCACTGATTAATCCTCCATAAGGTTTTCCCTTCTTTAAATCTCCCATAAGGTTTTCCCTTTATATTCTATGAAACATTTGAGATAACATGGAGATGTAATTCACTGCAGGTAGACCTCAGGAGTTTCAAGCCTCTGGTTTCTTGTTGCCTATTGCTACTCTTCCATACACTTGTATCACAGTCTGTAAGTTGGTTTCTTTATATGATACAAATAACGGGTAGAGATTTCTTCAGTCATCTGGTTGCAAAGCATAAGCAGAGCCTCTGAGGACAAAAGGTGGAGCACTGGAGCATATGAATGCTGCTGTTAGCTGCTAGTGAGCTGTAAAGTTTTAAATAAAAACAGGCAAAGCTCCTTAAAATGGTAATGTTCTGCATTTTTTCCATAGAAGTGTTTGCAAAACATGATCGTTTGATCAAGCACCAGAGCACACAAAATACACCTCTGTTTTTACGGGTTGAAGGATGTGGCAAAAATAGCAAATTCAGTAGTGTCAATGAAAAAATCCTACACAAGCACAGTCATCTTCCTAAAAAATATCGAGTCATTCCTGTTGTGGTATGTCTCTCTTTTAAATAATGTGCATCCTTGTCAGAGAAGCATCTACAGCTGATCTGACAACAAGTGATTAGCAATTGAATGGATCCTTTGATTTCTACCGTGCTGTCAGCTGATGATAGTTGGTGTGAAACAGAACAGGGATTCTTGTGGTATTGTGTGATCTCTACAGCTCAGGATTGTGCAGAGGGGAAGAAAAATGCTCCTTATCA
This sequence comes from Haliaeetus albicilla, assembly GCF_947461875.1. Lineage (NCBI taxonomy): Eukaryota > Metazoa > Chordata > Aves > Accipitriformes > Accipitridae > Haliaeetus > Haliaeetus albicilla. Next base: position 60,737,484 of record NC_091484.1, on the reverse strand, counting down.
TTCTGGTATTGTGCAGTAGCTGACGAGAGCAGCATAGTCTGCTTCTGTTAGCCTGCACTCATCTCTGGTGCTTTAAAAAAAAAGAAAAGTCACTGCATCTTTCTAAGGTAATTTCTGAATATTGTCATTGTCCTTGTCATGATTCACTTTCTTGCTGTACCAGGACCAGCTGCAAGAGAGTGGAAAGGCAGGTGGCAGTGGTCCCGGCTGGTCACAGTGCCTAATGGCGTGAGAGTTAATCTCCCAAAGCTGCCCTCATCCAGCAGCCTTGCACGAGCTGCGCAAGCTGCTGCGTTTTCCTTGTCATCAGTACTGTAGAAGGAATAGCAATCTGATCTCTAGCAGTCTTAGAGGTTTGGAAAATGGTGCTTTCTCCCCTAAAAGAAAAAAACTATCAATCGGACTCTAGATAGCCCATAGCTTCCCCTGATGGTGAGACCGGTGGCTACCTGCAACCGTGTTGTATTGAGCTCGCTGGTAACTCACTGAAAGGGTGGTGGGACTGGGCTGAGCTCTGCAAAGCCCAGAATACCCAACTGCAGTGGTGCCGGGGCTTCAGGAAGGAATAAAGGAATTTCCTCCATGTGGAAGGAATGACCTGTGTAATGAACAGTCAGCCTCTTACATTTGATGTGCCTAGTTTTGCTTGTGAAACAGAAATTGTGTGAAGGAGTTTCAGAAGCTATATGAATTTTATTTAACAAGTACTTGGTAAGACAGGACAAAAACCAGGTCTGCAATATCTTGTTATATTCCCTGCTCTGAATTTCATAAACTGCACTTCAATATGAATATATTAAAACCTGTAAAATACAGGTTTTCTAGATCATCTGTTTCCTGTTTATCAGGCACTGGTTTTGAAAGAGTATATTGAGTGAAATATAATCAACCTCAACAGTCCTGCACTACATCTAATCTAGTACCCATCTGCAGGCAAGGACACAGGAAGAGTACTTTCTGGTGTGATTTTACTGTTCATGTTTTTAGATATATCTTTGTTACTTTGAAATCTTTGGGATAATTAGTAAAGCTTGTGATTTGTTCATTTTTAAGAAAAAGTTGTTAAACCTTTAATTCAGTCATTGCAGATTTTTTGCTGTAGCACCCCATAGTTCTCGAAACCCATAGTAGGGATGCGTAAAAGTCAGGAGTTGGCAGAGTGTGTGCCAATATGCTCCGGTAGGCTTGCATAAATGAGCTTATTATCTTCTCTAGTAATTCTGGAAAAAAAAAAAAAAAGGAAAAAAAAAATGCTGGTCTTGAATTCATGGTAGTTTTTTCACTGATCTCAAAAAAAATTTAATACCACTTGTATATAAGAGAAACTCCTATTGAAAAGACAAAACAAGACTGAATTAAGTGAGAATAAAATGACTTGTTAGAAAAGTCCACTCTAAGTTGCTTATATCTGTTTGCAGCAATAAATTGTGAGAACAAAACTGTTGTGTAGTTTCAAGTTCTTGAGTTGTTGGGGGTTGTTGTTTTTTTAATGTGCTAAAATAATGAAATATCAATAGCTAAAGGTAGACTCTACCATTCGATTTTTGTACTAATTCTTTTTGCTTTGAGATTACCCCATCAGTGGAAGATAGCATCCAGCCCAAAGATTTCTCCTTGCTTGGTTAGGGATTTCTAATACAGTTATGGATACCGGTGCATCTGCATTCTGGTTGACAGTGTGTTAGTAACTTGGACTGATCTGTTGCTACTGCTAGTAGTGTAACTGCTGGAGCAATGTATACTTTTGTGCTTACTAGAAGTGCAAGCTTTATTGCTGCTGGGCTGGGTTTTGTAGCCTGGGTGGGGCTCTAAGTGGGCAGAGTTTCACTGCTGTGCATGCGTCAGCTAATTAAATACATGCTTGTGTGAGCTCCTATTGAATCTGTCTAGACCTAAGTAAAATTTCAGGTCTGATAAGGTTGAAATTACTTGCATGTATGTTCTCAGCCTTGCAACTTGCTTCCCAAGTGCTGCTGGAGTAAACCTGAAAAACTTGCTTTGTGTTTCTATATCTTGTTGAAGACACGCTTTGGATTAATTTATAGTATCTGAGCCAGCTGCGGGGCTTTTAACGCATTTTATATTTTCGACTTTTAAACACATCTTTAAATTTTCAGAAGGATTACTGCTATAATTAAATGTAGGATTTTTCATAACACTCCCTGATTTCATTGTATTTTTCAGGGAAACAGGGGGAGCTTTCTACTCAAGAGTCTGCAGTTCCCTATTGTTTGGTGTTATGCTGTCTTAAAACACCAAACTCCCTATCAGGCAGTGAGACATAAGTGTTTAGTACTAGGAAAATCACATTTTTTTTAATCATGCATTATGGTTACACTGTAGGTAGTATAATGGGAGTTACTATATAAGTTTAGTACCAACCAGTAAATGTGGTGGTTCATAAAGATTTTATTTTACATCTTTTCAAATAAACATATCTTACGTAAAGAGGTAAAGCAAAAAATTGGATATACCCCGTGCAGAGCACTAAATACCCATTTAAGCAGGTTAGAGAGTGATTTGGTGCAAACATTTGTTTTTGTTTGGAGTTGTGGGGTTTTTTAATGTAGAGGAAAAGCATCCCTGTGTTTCCTGGTTAACCAGAGATATCCTGGAATAATCAGATACTAGAACCTATTGCTAGCATTCTGTTCCAACTAAAATTGTCAGGATAGTATGAGAAGAATTAGTTTTATGAATTCAGTGTTTGAAACCTATAAGTAGATCTCGGCAAGCTTCTGGAGCTTCAGAAAGTTATGTGGTGTGTGCCATGTCATTTGCTTATTTATAACTGTGGTCTGACAAATTAGACTGTCACAGTTGTGTCCAATCGGTCTCCTGAGAAAGTCCCCTTCAATTTGAGGCAAGACACTAGTTGTTTAGATTCAGTTCATGGCTTGACCCCAGACATAAATGAATGAAAAGCCTTGATGTGGACAGAAGGATTACCACAGGGTTATGCTATGGACTGCTCGGGATGAAATACTGTACAACAGTATAATATTCTGCTTAATTCACTGCTTGCTGTCATGCCATTATCGCCCCATCCCGCTCTCTCGTGCTGGCTTTGGCACTGACATGACACAGTGGTGACCCATTTCAGCCTGTTAAATCACTGAAAGTGGAAGGAGAAACCGAAGTAGTTGTTCCTGTGGCTGAGGAGGAGCAAAGCACCTGCTGGGGGTGAGGAGGGGGGGAGGCACAGAGGGATGCACCAGATCGTCTTGGGCTCTTTGCAACTCCCCACCTTAGTCAACACAGGACTAAAAAATTGCCTTGATATTAGGTACAATGAATGACTTGTATGGGAAGTGGTGTTCAGGAAGCAGTGAAAAGCCGTTTTGAGGGCCCGTTGCCATTTCTTCTTACTGAGGCTTTATGATTTTTGTTGTTCAGCTTATAGAAAAGCAGTTAAATTTAATTCAGAAAGCAGCTGACTTGGCTCTTCCTTACAATAAAAAGATTTGGGTCAGAAAAGATTGGAACAAGAGTAACACTCTTTTCTGGTGAATTTGTGGTTCTTTACTTGCAGTGCAGAATTGCCATTTTACCTGTGTTATTGGTCAGTCTCCTTTTGTTTCCTTTCCAACTCACTGTGTATGAATGGCCAGGTAGCCTTCTTCTGTTGGTTTATTTATTTAGAAACATGCACAACTACAGATAGTTGGGCAGATGATGTGCCCAGAACAACTTCTAACTCCAAAAATAGATGTTTTAGGTTAAGCGTCACGCTGATACCTTAGGTTTTGTCTGGATAATTTTTGCTTGCTTCCTTCCTGCCACTGAGTTTCTCTCTCCTTCATTTAGTTTCTTTCTACAGTTCTTGGCTTTTCTTCCTGTTAACCTGTCAATGTCAGTGGGAATTTCCATTAAGTTACGGTAGTTCAAATACTGCAGCCTAGGCCATATTCTCTTGGATATAGGGAAGACAGACACTGAGAGTCTGATTCACCTTTTTATTTCAGTGAGTTTATGAGGCAACTACATAGGCATCGTTGCAGATATTTTTGATCCACAGCCTTTGGGATGAAAGGACAGTCAAGCCTGTGAACCTCGGCAGGAGCTGATAACATGGTGACTGTGCATCCTGTCTGGTATCAGGAGACACCAGTCTGCTACGTTTTGGTTGAGACACGGGTATAGTTACGTCAAACTCAGAAACACGAACCGCGTCTTCAGCACTGCTGAGTGCCCAAGCACCTAACTTCAGACCCTAGTCAGAGGCACCTTTACTTCGAACATCTTGTCTTTAAAATCTGTTCTACATTGTACGTTTCATACAGTATTAGTTTGTCTTGAAACTGAATATTGACATCAGCATTAATTCTATTGTGCAAAAAAACAGTGACTTTTTTTCCCTACTAGATAAAACTGTTGGTTTTTTTCTTTTCTTTCTGTTTTAAGGGCTCTGGCTTGTTTTATCTTGAATCCAATGTCTTGGTGTGGCATTTCAGAGAGAGGGGGAAGGCTACCCACAAAAACCTGCAGTGATGCTAGTTTAGTGTGTTCTCCTTTCCTTGGTTACTGGTGATTCAGCAGAAAACCAAGAGATTATTTTGGAAGAGACCCTAACATGCGTTTAAAAAAGACACCATCAAGATGAGTCCCCACTCTTGATGCCAAAAAGTGTTTGCGAGGAATCTTTCTTCTGACTGTAAACTTTTCGATGCTTTTCATAGTAATTGCTCGCTCATCTTGATTATGTCCACAACCACATATTTGTATATCACACCCGGACCAAGGCTTCCTGCAGAGTACAGTCTGGGAGGGAGGGGGAGAAGGAAATCAAGGTGTTTGGACTTACATCCTGCTTTGCTCAAAGGCAGAGATCTTCACTGGAGCTGTAACACTGGGAGGTGAGTGACCGTGAGTTGTGAACTGACCTTCCTCATGGGATTGCTCTTTTCTTCTCAAAGAGCAAATCCAGCCTGTAATCAGTTAATTATTTACATTGCACATAGAAACTGTCTTTAGGACTTTATCATTGTTGCATACTTCCTTTTCTGTTAATATAGATTTCTGCTTCTGGAGGCTGAGCATGTTTTGATTTTTTCCGGAAAAAGAGAACTGGTTATTTTTAGCACAAGCCTGCTTTCCAGGTTGCTGTTCATCACCATGTTGCTAAATGGCTCCTCACAAATGTGGCAGCAGGTTTTTGCCTCAGTGCTCTTAGGATATATTTGTGTTGCTTTTTTAAGAGTTGATCTAAGTCCTGTCAAATCTTCCTGAAGGTATGGTTAAGCTCCTTCAGTTCATTAACCACTTCTCAGGGGTAATGCTCCTGCTACAAATAAATATTTTCATTCAGACAGTGACAGATAAGAAAAGCATGGCTTCTCCTTGAATGGGAGCACTCTTCATTTTTTTTATAACTCAGGTTTCCTAACTAATGAACATAAAAATCTCACTAAATCAAAGTTGATGTGATTATAGGTTAAATAGTGCACCCAGGATTTTATATTTAAAATATTGGGGAGCCCTTCTAAAATTACAGTGAACATAGGGTGGATTGGTGCATGAAATATAAAAGCTTTCACATGGAAGTGATGTATGGTAATAATTATATACTAATCAAAGAACTAGACTCACTCCACATGAGGTGGAAAGTCTTCTGGGATCGTTAAGATTTCAGAAATGAATAAATAGGTTTTGCTGGTATAAATTTGTTTGCTAGTTGCTCTTTCCAGTCTAGGATTATTTTGGCTAATGACTTTTGTTTTCCTTTTCCCTACCTGTCCTTTTATTAAAAAATGGATAACAATCTGTGGCTGGTTGTAAAATACAATTTTAAAGCATCAGGAAAATGTACAGGAAACATAATATGCTGATACAGAAAGAGAACAAATCTCAAGCTAGTTACAGTGTAAATGACTGATAATTCAGATGTAGACTTAGGGCCAAGAAAATATCTCTGTCAGTAACACTGCATATTTCGTGTTGAAGTGTGTTGACAAGACACGTGTTTATGTATAAAAGTCGCATCAAATTAAGTTTAAGAAACCAAAACTGAGGCATTGTATTTTTTCTCTTCTTCCTTCCTTGTCTTCCCCCTCCTCAGCCTGCAGCGAGCAGTGCTACTAGTTCAAAGTGCTTGCACAGGTTTAGTTCTCACAAAAAGAGCAGCTGCTCACAGGCCTCCTGCTTGTTGTGTGTCTTTCTAGCATTGATGGTTTGGGGTTTTTTCTCCTACCACCTTTGTACGTGGTCTTTGCTACTTGCTTGTGTGACTATCTGTATTGATATTCTCTGTGAGGTAGAATGTATTTTGCATAAGAGTCAACAATCTTTATCCTCGGTCTCCAAAAATTGATCATACTACATAGTAGTTCCTATTAAGTAGGTGCTTTGCAAATATTTGATTAGCAGAGTAGCGAAGAAATGGGAAGTGAAATCTGCCCTGCCTCTACAGTAGCAGATGTCTAGAGCCAAACTAGTCACCCCCACCCAGCTCCACCTGGAATTAAGGCAGAGAAAAGAGCACATTGTTGCCAAATTCAGCCTGCTATTCAGATACCTTAGTGGCATAAAGAAAGAATATAATCTGTAACTCGTAGTAAGGTAAAAACCAAGTTACATAAATTTCTCTGTTGAAACAATTCACTTAATGTTTTGGGTGTTATTTTCCCCTTTATTGCACCAAATGCTTTCAATATACTTTTAAAGTGTTAACGACGAAGTGGATGTTTTAAGGATAAATTACACTTGTAATTTTCCCTAGGTTCTATAAAACAACAAATACGGTAATTTGTGAACGTGGAAACATTTTTGCTTCAAGCACTCTCCTTTCAAAGAATCTACTACAAAAAATATTAACATGACCAACTGTATGAAGATGGGATAGATGCTGTTGAAGAGCCACATAAGCATTTGAATAATTTTGCTGCAAATGCATTTCTTCTCTCTCCCTGAGTGGAGCATTAAGTCCTTCTCATGGTCTGGATTTTTCACTTACTCCAGAGCACTTACTAAACCAGAATTCAAATGTCTGGTGTGCCGAGATGGTCTCAGGAGCTGAAAGAGAGATATCAAAATTCATACTTTCTAAAGTTAAAGTTCTTCCTGGTTTATGTCACTGGCTTTTTAATACTTTCCTTTCCTTAGGCTGTAAGACCTGTATATTTTACAGGGAAACTGTGGCTTCCACGGTACCACTAGTCAACAGTAAACTCCGCACTTAATGCTAACTTATTTACACAAGTATTTGCCTAATATCTGTTGTGGATTTTTATTTTGACTGTAACTGATGGAGTTTTCACAGGAAAGAGATCTCAACAGCAATTCTTCTGTTTGAAAACTTTGACCTAAATAAATCTCCACTGGTGAGGTTTGCCTTCGTATTCAAACCTCAATGAGAAACATTGTCTTGCTAGTTCTTGGGAGTATGGACTTCCCCAAATTGAACAAAAGTCAGTGGGAGCTGTTTCCATTGGGCACTTCCGAAAACCAGACCAGAAGTACTCTAAAGTGGCCACCCAAAACCCCGTGGAAGATTGGGCGCTGAAGACACAGGTGCACCAGCCATACTTCTAGTGGGAACTGGTTTCTGACAAGCATAGCTGATAGACAGGAGCCGCTATGTGTTTTCATTTTGCTTGTGAAACCATACTCCTTCCGAAATAGCTTGTACCAAATGTTTCCAGCTCACATGAGATGAAGTAAGCTACAATGGCAAAAGTGCAAATTTTTTGCTGGCATAAATTAGACCTATGCTGTGGTTTACTGGTGACACTTCTCAAGTGCAGAGCTAGCTCTAACTTCATTACAACCTGGATAAAACTAATAATTTCCAGATGGTAAACCAGAGTGGAATAATATGAGAATACAGCATTCTGTATATATGATTTTCATGTGTACTAAAACCTCAAAAGAAGTAACTCAGATGTCTTTCTAGGTGGTACTAGTCCTTAATTCCACCTTACTGTTGAGGAAACTTGGCTGCTTTCCTTATCGGGTTCATCTGAGCTAGTCGTACTCAGTTTTCCTTGACATGTTTTATTTCATTAATGAGTCACTGAGAAACAAAACCTCCACTTCTACAGAGAGGGATAAGTTATCTCAATTCTTTGCGAATACCTATGTATTTGTCCCTCTAGAGCTTGTGCCTTGACAGTCTATTTGCACTGCAGGTGATGCTCAGGGGCCCTTGTGTTGGAGGAACTGGAGGACCTTTCCTCTTAGGCAGTGTACAAACATGGAACAAAATGCTAATTCTTGCTTCCAGGTTTTCAGTCCTGGGTCTGGTAAGCACATTCGCTGCTACGGTTAGAGTGATCACAGTACAACAGCATCTATTTATCCATCATTGAGTATTTTAACAGAGATTAATATGAGGCTATTTTTAGCACTGGCAGTTAGATGGTATGTTATTTTAGAACGTGTATTTATTTAGTGTTTTCTTTGATGGTATCTGTGTTAGTATTTGAGGTCACTTGAACCAGCCAGGGCTATATGAATCATCTTTATCCCATTGAGTTTACACATTGTGGTCTAAAACATTTCTTTTTACCTCCTTTATTTCTCTTTCTTTTTTTTTCTTGTTTTTTCTTTTTTTTTTTCTTTTTTTCTTCCCCTGGAGTATGACCCTGGAAAAACAACATATTCCTCATGTTGTGCCAAGTGCAGCTCTCCTGAAAATTGGCTCTGGTTGATCTGTCTTGCCTTCTGGGCTTATCTACTACTAGACAGTAGAAGTGGGAGGGAGACAGTACGGAAAGCCTGAAGACAAGAAGACATTATTACACTGCTGGCAGCCTTCCTGTGTTTGAAGCCTGCAAAGAAGTCTTCAGTCTAAGGAAGAAAAACAGAGATGAGCATTGTAAAGATAATCTTCCTAACCAAAAGTTCAGCAGAGCTTTTAGTTTCACTGCTGTTTGAATTCAAATTTGGGAGTTTGTGATATAAAGTTTGCTGGCTGATAAAAAGCTTATTGATGATCTGAAGGTCATATGTAACTGCAACTGTAAGCCTAGGCAGAGATAGAGTGTGCTTCAGAATTTATTAATTGCTTCAAACTTTGAAGTTCGATAAATGTAGTCTTAAGTTTTTCTTTTTATACTTGGAGTCACTGGAATAAATGGGGGTTTTTTTCTTATATCTGGGCATCCAAGATAGGGTACCTCTGTTTTGCATTTGATAAATGATGCAAAACTTGGTAGGAGTTTTCTTTTATATTGAGACACTATATTTACCTGGGAAAAATGTGTAAATATTGAAAACTTGTCGTATAGACTTGAATTAGAGAATGACAGTATTTTAAGATTGAAAAAGAAATCTAATTGCTTTTCTTTTCAAGGATGTATACTTTTTTCCATCTTGTTGAGGCTTAGGCATGGCAGTTCTTAGGCAAGCATTCAGGATTATTTAGTTTTCTTTGCTACTTCCTAGCAGTTGTACATATTCTTGCTGTGAATAGATAAAATTCTGTTTACTTGGGAATTAGAGAAATCTCATCCATTAAGATTCCAAAAGGTAGCATGAGGCAAAACCATGTCAAACAAGGCTCTCCTTAAGGAACCTGTAGAAGTCTGAGGCAGAAGTCTATAGTGAATTTTAAAGCAGAAGTTTAAATTTAAAATGAAGCTTAAATGGATAAGCAACTGATTTTTGTTAATATATAACTGATTTTAATTCTGTTTTGCATTACTATTTAATTGAGTACTGTCTTTCGAAGTAGGAAGGTCTACTCTATGCCTATCTCCTCTGAAGATTCTTGACAGTGGGCTGGCAGGCAAGAGCTTGTTTTTAACAGAGAGATCCTTTTTTAAATCCCCTTTGTCAAGCTCCATCTGAGAAATTGCAAAGCAATGCAATAAACCAGCATTCTTTTTCCTAAGTTAATAAAACAACCTTAAATATCCTGGATACACAAAGTGGAAAATAAGTTAATCAAACCAAGTTTTATACTTGACATTGTAATATTTTTTTTAAACAAAGGAAGTATTATCTGAAGACTATAATCAGTTCAACTCACAAACATATCTTACAATTTCAAAACTAGATCTCATCTTCCATAACATTTTTTAATTAGGGGACCAGAAAAGGAAAACAAGTCTTTTTGCTTTTTTGACTCCCAGTTGCTTTCTCAACTCTGAATGACCTATCTGTTCAACTCTGTTAGCAGAAATGAAGAAAATTTTCTGCCTGCACCTGAAAAACAAGTTAGTTACCCAAAGCTGGTTTTACAGTTCAGCAAACTGATTTTTTAAGTACTTATTTGTTTTTGCTGCCAACATTTGTCAGAATTCTTTTCTTTGAAGGTAGTTCAGTCGTTAGTGCAGGTTACTGTTATTTCTCCTTTTATGATACTTTTTACAGGGTATTGAATTTAAAACTTCATTTAAATTTAAAAAATAAATTTTGGGGTGAACCTTTATTCACCTTGTAGTAATCACGTCTAAGACTGCAGGCAGCCCCTTCCAACTTGAGGGGGTTTAGCTCATAGTCCAAACCTTTTAAGCTAAGGAATTGCAGAAGGAAGCATTTCTCTGCTGTCCTGCAACCTCACAGTGAGCAGGATTGGCAAATGATCCAAATGAGCAAAAATCCTTTTCTACAGGCTTGGTTTGGGTTTTAGCTTTGGTTCATCACACAACTGGCCACACACCCATGTAGGTCAGAAGAGGAAACTGATGGTGCAAAAGCAGGGAAAAATGCGGAAGATCAGAAGTGCTGCTTCTGGGGGTGATGTTGGCAACACTGACTTGTTTGAAGCATGGGCCTTTATGTGTTTTTCTGTAAACACCTGTGGCTCACTGAACCTATTTTCCTCCTGAGTCCGTCCTTGTAACTAGGCAAAAGTGTATCTTCTACATTTCCTGAAAAATATTCCAGCATTAACTGTGCATTTTCAGTCAAAAGTTGTATAATATCATAAATGCTTCCATAAATTATGGGGGGGGGGACGGGGACAGACACGACAGGGAATCAAATGCAAGAAGAAAAGCCTGAGCTTATGAGCTTGAAGTAGATACTTTTAATCCATCATAGTTTTTCTGTTTTTCCTGATGGTGGAAAAATGATAAGCACATTCCTTAACTTGCTGTATGTGCGCTTCCCTCTGAGTCCTCGTGGCTTGGAGGGCCACCACCTTACCCTTCACCCACTCCGCCTTTCTGCCACTGTAGAAATTAATTAACAGTAGAAATTAATGGCTGTCTTGTGTGCAGGAAGTCCAGTCATTAGTGCAGGTTATCGTTATTTCTCATTTTATGATGCATTTTACAAGGTATGGCAGCTTAAGAAAGGCAGTCTCCTTGAGAAAAATTACAATTGCTTTTACTGTGAGTTTCTTTTTCAAAAAAAAACAAACCCAAAACTTTTTTTCAGTTCTTCACATTTATATTCAAATTAAAACTAAGGGCAGTGTTTTCTTTTTAACATTGTTTTTCAAAAATATCTCTTAGTAAGACTGAAAATGGAAAAATGAGTATGTGTGCACAGAGGAATGTGGAGGGCATAAGGGTGCACATTCCAGATCGCCTGTGCTGTTGCGGTGATGCAAAGCAGCTGTGAGTCGAGTTAACTGGCCCTTGTACTGTGCAGGCAGTCTGCTCATGCCTCTGGTCCCAAAAATATTGCTTGGTTTGATACTACGTGGCTTCAACTCTTCAAAAATGCAATGTTGTGCTCACTGTGAGTGCATTATTCAGAGCTCTTTTTTTTTTTTTTTTAAATTTGCATTGGAGAATTTCCTATATTAAGATTAGCATTAATGGTTGAAAATGCGTGTTGGTAGCTCAGGGCTTTTCTTTATTAATTTATTTATATGTGTATGTGTGTGTAAAATATGTATATATGTATATGAAATTCTTGCTTAAGGGGCAAATTAAATCTGTTAAATGTTTTTTAATTTGGGTTTTCAAGTATGAAAATAATCAAAAAGCTAGGTTTTCTTTTGCATACTGTTCATCAGCAATACATAACCTGACTCAGATGTGAGAGAGAGTTTCTGTGGGCTGATTCTGCTCTCTGAGTCTTGCAAATGTGATTCTGGAGTCCAGGAGAGGAAATGAGTGGCAGCTGATCAAATACTGGTATCAACCACCTAATCATGGGAAATGCTTTTTGACTGGATTCAGAACAATGTTACCATGGATAACGTAGTAGAAAATACTACAGAAAATTTCTTTACAGTTTGTTTTTGTCTTCATCTTTACAGTAAAAGTGATGTTTTGTTGTCGCCATGCTTACTGAGTGACAGACAAAGTTTGGTAATTTCTGTTTGATCTCCCTTCAGAGGCACCGTGACACTGGTGTATGTTCAGATTAACGGCACTGAAACCACCAGAGTTGCTTTTTATTTATGGGCTATGACAAATATAAATAGAAAGCGGATTTATGTTCTCTTGCCTATTGAACGTGTGCTATTGTCCCTCTAAGCTCATGAAATCCTCCCATAACAAAAGTGACCTGTAAACTGAGGAAAAAAGGTCATGCAATTATAGTGCATTGCTTTTACCAAATTATATTTTATTTTGCATCAAGGGATAAAAAAGATGTTTACCTTGAGTTGTATAATCATTTCAACACCCAATTTAATTGGACTAGGAGGGTGATGGTACTCGAGAGTCGATGACCCCCTGGCAGCTCTGCTGCACCCTCCCCTCACACCCCTCTTCTTCTGCGAGGCCAGGAAGGCTTTCTGGGGCTACGAAATACAAGGCAGTAATTGAAATACTCGGCCTGCAGCAAAATGAACGTTGCAGTTGTTGTATCTGGGCAGTTAATATCCAATAAGTAATGATAATAAATCCATGAAATTTTGTATATAGCATTACTGCCAAAATAAATTGGGATTCTGTGTGGAAAAACCATATCCAGAGCAGAAGCAAAACCTGGCTCACTGTAAACATGCCAGGATATTGTTCTTTCCCAAACACTGAACAACTGGCACATAAACTCACTGCTTCGGTAGCCAGAAGCTGCAGAGTATGTATGTGAATGAATGTGTATTTTAATGTCTGTGAGTAGGGAAGAGTAATGCATGTTTAGAAACTGTATACAGAAGAACAAGTAAGGATTCCTGCCTTGATGACCACAGAAGAGGTGGACAGGAAAGTGATAAAACAACACTTAAACAATCCCAAATGTCTGTTCTGAGGTTGCTACACAGCTCAGGCTCTTTTAGGTTTCCTTGGGACTTAAGGTCTTTCTTATGTCCTACCAGGAGCTGTCGCGCTGTCCTGACTAGCAACAACTTTTGCTTTTGCTCTGACAGCATTTTCATAAACAGAGCTCATACAGTGGCTTCATGCAGCAAAAAATGTCTGGATGGCATCCTGATAAAATCTGGAAGACTGGTAACCCTCCCAGGTGACTACAAACCTATTAGCCTGACCTCAGGCATTACACTACTTTGAAGTAAAAAATTACATGGTAAATGGAAGAGGAATACAGTGCAACCAAGATGCAGGGAGATAAATGAAGGGATTTCTCTAAACCAAGGAAACGCAATACTTACCCATTTGGACTTCTAGTACAATATTTTGCATGGTGCGGCTTGGAAAATTCTTACTTCTCCTGGAGGATATAGATTGAGAGCTAAAAAATGTTGTTTTAGCTGAAGGCTAACGTGTGCTGGCAGAGCAAGTTCTGTACATTGTGCTCTGTGATTACTCTGGAAGGTCCATGTCACCAAGAATAGCTGCTGTGCCGCTTTACAGAACAGTTAAATACTTGTAGTATGACCTTCGTGTACTTGCTTCTGGTGTCACTCGTGTTCAGTTAATTAACTTCATAAATTAGATTTGTATAATGCACACGGTATTGCTTGTGTTTTCAGAAAATTTGCCTCACAGCTTCAGCCTTCACCTAATGCATAGTCAGAAATGGCCAGAACGAATCATGTTTTAATGTCATCTTTTCACAAGTCAACAGTTTCCTAAATAATGACATATTTGTGAGGTTGGAATGTGTGACAGCACATTAAAGTGTGTTACCAAAAAGCCTATTCACAAGTTGGGTTTTCCTTCTCCTTAATAATTATTATTAATGATGGTAATAATAATGATGTGAAGTACATGCCATCATTATGCCAGTGTAAAAGTAACCAAAACATTTGGCTTTTCTACATTTGTTATTGCTTCTGAACAATAATGAAGCTCATCTGATCCCTTAAATTGTTGCTATATGGCATTTATTCTGCGGCCATCCCAGTTTGTTGTTCTCAGGCAGGATGCTCTTAAAGCCTTTCTCTTTATTAAGCAGCTGAGTTGCATGTGTTACATGTGAAATGGTTCCTTAGATTTCTTTTCCCATTATATTTTGCCTTTCTTTGTTGAAGAGAATTTTTTTTTCTATTGAATTCCGTTTTGCAGTTATAGCATTCAGGTAAGGCTACAGTATCTCTGTATTTGTTCAGCTGCTTAGGGGAATTTTATGTTTCACTGCATGGACTCATTTTTCCTGTTCAGAAAAGTTATACTTGAAAAACATGATCTTAAAAGCTGTTATGAGAGGTGAGCATTATTTAATAGACTCCTTTAAGTGTGTTTTCTGTTTGGTTGGTTGGTCAGTTTGGTTGTTTTCCAAATCTGAGTAACATGATTCATGGAATATAAGTGTAATTTTAGTTCATTTTGTTCCTGCCTGTTGAACTCTTCTTCCAGAATCCACAATACATCATTTAGAAAATCAGCAGAACATTTATCTGTGAGTTGTAGATTACTCTGTATATAGAATTTAACTTATTTTCATTAAACCTTTCCCTATATCATAAATAAATGCTTGGTGCCTCCTAGCATCCTCCTCTTTTTAGGTATTCTCTTGTGAAGCTTTCAGGACAAAGCCAAGTGAACTTAAAGTTTATCTGTTGCCAGATAAGCATTTTGTTCTTTAATTAGAATAATATAGACCAGATTGCTGTCAGACCTTGTGACAGGTATGTGTATTTTAAATCAGTATTTCAAACAATAACTGAAGATACCTATTGCTATGAAAGGTTGTATTAAAGTGCATCAACTTCCCAGCACACAAATTGAAGTTTTAAAAAGATGACTTGAGATATTTCTGCTCAAAAAATAAAATGTTCTTTTATCAATTTTGTGGCAAGCCCACTAGCTAATAGCTTGCAAATTGCTAAATTGTCTGAGCGGTATGCCTTGTCTTGTTTTCTTCTTAACTATGACATTAGCAAACAAGGATGAGCTCATCTGTATTGTCTGCATCACAACTCATCCAAATCTGAAGGACTTTCATTGCTTTACAATTTCCTTTTGGACTGAGACTGCACTTTATTTTTTTGTGCCATTTGCTACTCAAACTGTGTTGCATGTCAAAAATCTCCGCCACAAAGAAGTCACATTTCTATTACTCTGTTTTCCACTTCGTTAATGTGCACTAGTATCTTTGTACATACTATTGCATTTGTCTTAGGTTTTTAGGAGAAAGGGGCATTATCATGACAGGCATTATATCTGAGCCGCTTAATTTATATTTTGTCTTTGATTATTTGGCACATTATGAAGTGTTAATTTTTGCACTCACTGAAAGGTGTAAGCAGATTTACAGGAAGTTTAACCAAATCTGTAGAAATGTGGCTTTACATTTGTCTGACAGTATACAGCAGATGTTCTGGGTTTTCTAGACTGTGCAAATGTCCAAAAGACTTACAAATGTTTTGATGCAAGTTTTTAAAGGGAATGTGATTTTGGTGCTTTTGTTGTAGGTTCTTTAAACATTGTCACTCCAAACTCTGTGAACAGCAGTGATAACCAAGCTATAAAATCCTTCATTTGGATTTTGAGCCCTGATATTCCAAATTTAAACACCAAGAAATGAATGTTCTTCAAAACCATTTTTTTTTTCCTCTGTTTTGGGACTGTATTTGGTATGTCACAATATCCTGTTCGGAGCTTTCTCGGGTATGTCACAATATCCTGTTTTCCACGTGGATGCATGTAGTATGGACCTTCCCTCCCCAAAGATATCCTTGCACTGTTGAAAACAGCAACTAAAAAGTCTCATGAAAACATTTGGGGTATGCTGTGAAATTTTTTGTTTTGTTTTTTTAATTCAAAGGCAGACAGACCATAAGACTTCAGAAAAGTCCTGCTACTTTTTTGATAAAAAGTAAATAAGCTGTAATTGATGTGTTCATTTCTCAGAATTTCTAAATCCATGAAGTGTATTTAATATTTTTGTAAAGTATTTCGGATATTCTGTGTTTAGTACTTTGGGAAAAGTATGTACTTCTGCATTAAGGCAATTTGAAAAACATTTGATTCAATTTGGCCTACTTTTCTAGTATTAGATTACTGAATTTCATTGAAAGCCAACAATCTAATGACAGGTATCACCTGAACTGTAAAAACATGAAGGTGCTCTAGTCATTACTGGTAGATGTTTTGAGACATGTAAAACTTCAACGCCTATTACTCTGGCAGGTAGGTGGCCTTTTATGTTGGTTTGGGTTGGTTTTTTTCTCTCCATATACCTTAAATTAAAATGATCCTAAAGACTCAGAGAACATTAAATGCTTTACCTTGTGTTTTTCTTAGTCATATAATTGCTTAAATTTCAGGACTTGTTTCTGTATAGGTAACCAGAAATTACTTATATAGGAGAAGTCTCCTATGCCATTTAAACTCCTAGCACATTGTGTAGCTTATAAAAAAAAAAACAAAACAGTCTGGGTGTAGATATTTTTTACCTTGTGCTTTTGGCGGGGGGGGGGGGAGGGGGGGATGGGGAGATTAATTTTTGTGTGATTGAAATGATGAAAACCTCATTTAAAACAAATTAAGGAGTATTTTGCTGAACTGATTTATTTCTCTACAGCAGAACTTAGCTTAACCTTTTATTTCTCGTGCAAGAATGGCTTTGAGTGTAATTTAAACTGTCAAATGACATTTATCAAATGATGGCTTTGCCCTGTAACAGGCAAATGTCTTCCACAAAATCGATTAGCTGCTGACCTCATCCACCCTTTTCAGACCCTTCAAGGTAGATTTCAAAGAGTTGTAAAATAATCACTTCACTTTCAGTTTATACTTCAACACAAGGCGTTTACTGTCCTGGTAGCGATACTGCAGCATGTTCCACATCTGGGGAGAGGAGGATGTAAATGCCTGCCTATAGCTCTGCCTGTCACCACCCGGCCTGTTGTGCTTTAACCGAAACCCTTACGCCTTGCAAAATAGGAACAGCTTTGGAAGTGGCTTTTTACAGAATAACAGAATGAATAAGATTAAGAAACTTTATCTTCTAGATGATACTGCTCTAGTAATCAGGAAAATGCTGTTTGGTAAGACCTGCAGGGTGTTCAGTTATCAAGAAGGTGCCGGAAGAATGAAGGATAACAGTATCCTAGATGTGAAATTTTATACCCCAAACAGTTTTCCTCTGTTGCGTTCTTGTTCTGCAGCCTTGTTTTAAGAGCAATCCATTAGAAGCCGATAGGCTTGCTTTTGCAAGCATTGACCTACCAGTACGTGAATTAACTGTGCCTTTGAGGAAGTCTGTGGCCCTGTCAAAATGGTGACTCCTTGTCTGAACAAAAAGTAGTCTGATATTTTTTTCTCTTCAGAGCTCTGTGTAAGTTTCCTTGCCAAAGAAGAAACTGAGATGCAGAAAGCAAACCATGAACATAAAAATCTTAGAACTGCTGGTGGTGTTGAAAGTTCAATTCTATTTTTAGACCTAAATAATTTATTTCTTCCAAAGTCTCTTCTACTCCCACTTCTTCCAAAATCTTTGTTTAAATCACAAATTTGTGAAAAATGCACTTGACTTTCTCTGAGTAACAAACCAATTGTAGCTTGTTTGTCTCAGGAGTTAGACTGCTGTGAATTGGCTTTCAGTTCAGAGAGCTGGGAGATAAACAGAGCTGAAAAGAAAGTAGCACTTCCACAACTTCAGCCACATCCAGCATCCGGAGGAGCAGATTTTCCTGTGTGTGAAACTGCCAAGAGCCATAACTGCAGTTGAGATGTTTTATCAAGCTGTTCTGTGTGAAAACACCTCATCCCCCCCATAGGTTCAGCCAGTGAGTTTGGCTGGATGATATGTTAAATTAATAAGAAACAGTATCTATGCTGTATATTAAAGCTGAGATACTGAATACAAGAAACCATGTATAGAATGAAGGCTTTAAATAGGAAGAGAGTTTCAGAAGGAACCACTAGGCATTGCTAAGTAGTCTGCATGTGATTTCTGATGTGCTTGGGATGAAATTTTGGACACCGATGTACGTGGCTTCTTTGATTTTGTATGGTTGTTTTGGTTTGGGGTTTGTTTTTTTAATTAATAATACCAGCTGAAATGTGTTACACAGGTTTCTTGCTGCAGCATCATAGTGATAGGCATCAGCTTGTATCTGTTGGAGAACAGGATCATTGTTCTGGCTCCTCTAGCTAAATATGCAATATATGCTGTAAATTGCCTTTATTATATGCTGCTTAAATATCTCATTGTCTGCTTTGCATACAAGCAATTTATTGCTGCTTATGTTCTGACAGAATGAAAACTAATGTTTAATTATGCATTGCCCTAGTAATGTGGTGTTTAGGGTGAATGTATCTGAATTAAATAAGGGCCATTAATAATGCCTAACAATTTATGATATATTCATTGCGTGATTTCAAATCATATAAATTAGAGAAGCTTATTTGAAATGTCACAAATATAAGATGGCTTTGTGGGAACACTTCTCTGTGTGCTAATTTCAGAATCATTACCAGCTGAGTCTTACTATTTATTCAATGTCCAGTAGGCTTTTATTATTCCCTTATTTGCAGTTTAATTACAACCTCTGTTTTCCTGACAGTGTGAATTCAATCCTAAACCTGCAGGAGCAAAATGAGTTGCAATCAGCCAGTTTTTGCCTGAAAGCCTCCTTTCGCTTCGGCCCCCTCCCACCTGCCATGACTGAGCCACAGCTCTGAGCAAATCTCTACAGCCACAATTTTTTGTACAAAGTGTTTAAAGGGGCGATGCCAGTCTAAGGCTTTTAAAATTGTTCTTCCTTAAAGCTCGTAAGTTGTGGGGGATGTCTCCATCTCACATAACCACCTGGTTTTATACCAATATCACAGAAGATATTTGAACAAATTACTTAAAGAGAGGTTTCTGGGTCACTTTATTAATATCTTGTGTGCATGAGTTTACAAATGTTATTAATAGACATGAGGTATTATACATAATATGCATGGTTACTGTGCAACTAAAATCTTAGTCATTTATATTTAAAATAATCCATTCTCTAAAGCTATTATATGGGATTTAAATTCCTCAAAGATATAGTAAGCATTGTCTGTTTCAAATAACAAGACAAACTGCAGCAAAACTTTGCATTGGCAACAACAAATCAGGGCAGTTAAAGGATGTAGGTTGCATGACTAGAAGAACTTTCTCAGTATGATGCGCATGCATTTGTTGTAGAAATGCTGTAAATGTGGGTTCTCTTAGAAGTAGTTGTAATTAAATGAATGTTTGATCCTGAGTCCTCAGCAACAAGTCAGTCCTCTGTCCAGTGAGCTCTTTCTGCTTCATTTATGCGTTGTGATTCTCTCTTGTGGGAAATTATTTCTTGCTTATGATTATGTTACATTCAGAAGCACTCCTTAGAGGAAAATGGGTGTTTCTTATTTCTTATGTAATTATTACAGCTATTGTAACACAGTTTCTGTTGTAATTGGGAATACTGAACTTTCATCCTCACAGTCACATTTCATTTGCTATTGCTAAGGGAGCTAGGTGTATTTGGTGGGTAACGTGAAGAGATGCACATAATACTTGGCAAAGGTATCACATGCATCTTACTTAAAATATTCTGTCATGCTTGACTTGCAAACGCAGAAAAACAAACAAAATTTTCATCTGAAATGAGTTGGAAGGTTCAAAATGCCATCTTTGTGTTTCATATTTAGAGTCTTTCAGATGTGACTGTTTCTTTACATGGTGATGGCAAAGTGGAGAATTGATCCCTCTGACCTTTTCCTTTTCAAGAGCTGTTTGGGGGGGAGTTTGGATTTTGTTTCTTCTCTCCACCCTGCACCACACCGTCCCCCCCCACCCGCAGTGTGGTTCCAGCTTCCACCAAGATCTAATGACATGGATATTCCTTTCTGTCTTGTGTGCACTTTGCAATCTGGCCTTATCAAATCTATCCAAAAAATGGACTATTGCACAAAGAACCAGATCTTACACTTGAAGGGTTTAAATTAATTAATGGCCTGTGCCGCTGGGACATGCCATTACTCAGCTGGTATGCTCTACTAAAGGTCATTTCTACTGTGTGTTCATCACTTGCTTTTTTATTTTCCTCTTCTGCTAGAGAGGAATTCCCTAAAATATTAGAGAAATTACTTTAACGTATCTCAGAGTTGGATGAATCTTGGGAAAAAAAAGAAAAAAGAAAACGAACAAAAAACCCCCAACAAACCAAACAAACAAACAAAAAAAAACCACAAAGAAACCAACATCCCTCAAAAAAACCCCAAAACAAAATAACCCAAACCTGCTCTTAGTCTGCATTTTTTTTTCCTGATTTGAGGGGTGGGGAGGCAGGAGGAGTGTACATTCATATCTTGTAAGGAACTTCCTAGGAGAAGTATTTTGGAAATTTTGCTTAGAATAAAAGAATCTCTAAAGTATGCAAATATGAGCACATTTGGCTATGTTACTCTATGTAGATGGCATTTGTAAGGCCTACAAGTACAATTAAAACTGTGCCGTTATAGCACAAATGTAAATATTCGCAGCATGAAAGCAAATCTATAGATGTATCCAGAGAAACTTTACATCAACAAATTGAGAAAGCAAATGCATGTAAAAATTTGATCAATGCCATTTTAATAATCTAAAATTCAAATTTGCAAGCAAACCTGTTGTTACTGTAGATGATTGAAGATGTATGAATTCAGCATTATTGACAGTATTCAGTGGAAGATGTTCTTGGGATCACTTTTGGTTGGAATGTACATGAATGTATCTTATCCCTCGTTCAGGCATGGAATTTGTTGTATGATCTAGCATTCTAAAAGAGTTGGTAATTCTGTATAAGCAAATCTAAAGTTTCATATCTCTGTGCAATATATCTACTTGTGCCTAGTTTTATTTGTACAACAGCTAGACTAGTTCTGCAGACTCATGAACCTGCCCTATGGTTTCAGGGTGAAATTGATGTACGGCGATATCAACTGTAGTAAAGAGCATGTGTGTTAGATGTAGTGATTTTCGATCAAGGTTTTGTTATTTTATGTCGTATTTAATGAGGTGTCAGCATGATTTATTAGGTTTGTACAGCTGTGTTTTCAAAAAATTTACTGGAGTTTCTTCTTTCTCTCCCTTTGGAAGGAGGAAAGAGCATTCTCCCTACAATTCCAAGGAGC
The DNA here is from genome assembly GCF_947461875.1 of Haliaeetus albicilla. Taxonomy (NCBI): domain Eukaryota; kingdom Metazoa; phylum Chordata; class Aves; order Accipitriformes; family Accipitridae; genus Haliaeetus; species Haliaeetus albicilla. Next base: position 60,716,155 of record NC_091484.1, on the reverse strand, counting down.
AGAGCACATTCAGCCCATCCCAAACATCTTTTTATTTCCTTTCTCTGCTCTGCTATATAACTGCCATGCCTCTGTCTAGAGCTTTTCAGGCTTTCCAAAGAAGCATTCTGTAAAGTAAATTCAACAGATTTTATCAGTTTTCTTGTGGGCTGCAGGGATCTGAATAATAAAAATGAGACATGCAAGGGAATGTTACTGGGACTGGAAAGTACTGTAAAGTGATGAGGCTGCCTGACCTGCCTGCTTCCATTGGTTGCTTTCCTCTGTTTAAGAGCTAAAAGGCTCCTCACTGTTTTCTTATTTTGTTTAACTTCAGTTCCTCAAAAGGTCATACTTGCAGTGAATGCAGTTTTTTCCTCCAACGTTTATAACCTATAGCTGCTTCAGTGAAGGTTTCTCCAAAAGCCTCTCTTAAGCAGGATAGCATTTACAGGCAACTAACAGCTTCCTAGTTGGAAAACAGTGTTTGATAAGCAGTGCTAAGAGCAGAGGAGCACCCCTGTGTTGCTATATCCACCCCTAGTGTGCATTTGTATTCATATAGAGTGGGTTTTCCTCTAAACCCTGTAGAAAACTGCTGAAGTAGAACATGCTCTGCATGAGCAAAAAGATTTGACCGGGTAAATTGAGACGCGTTACCAGGGTGTAGAGCACCATAAGAACATAGGTAAAATGTATGTCATGGATATTTGTTGACTGTTGTAATGGGTATCTCATTCGTGATTTGAAAGCACCATTGCAAGCTAACAATTCTCTGTCTTATGTTTATCATGTTTCAGTTAAAATTTACTAAAATAAGGGTAGATTAATACATGCAGTAATAAAAACATGCCTACCAACTAGGTAATGGTAAAGTTGTCCACATTTTATCATAAAGATGTGGTCAGAAGTGGATTTCAAATAGGTATGAAAAACCCTGTTCTTGAGAAGAATGACTATTTATTTCAATACTAGAAAGAATAGACGGTCCCCATAAATATAACAAAATAAGAAAAACATTAGAACTTACTTCTCCATCTATTTCTAAGCAAAAAATTTAGCTATTTAAATAGTTTGTCTGACTTGAACAATCAAAAAAATGCCTCAATGCTGTGACTTGCAAAAACTTGGCTGAGTTCTGCACTAGTGTAAGAAACAAACCTCTGCTTATTTAGCCCAAGTGTGTGCATTCACGTGTAAGCAAAATTTCACTCTGTTTTCTGTGAATAGTTCAAGACACAGACATGTAAGACTACTTCGTAAGCTGCAAAGGTAAATAGTAATTTGAAATATAGAATTTGAATTATCTTCTGAAAGTGTAGCTTAATTGACGAAACAAGAACATTGGGATTAAAGACCATTTTGCTGGCATCCTCACTGACCTTCCATAAAAAGTACGCTCCAGGTGTTCTTTGAAGCCCTTTTTTTCCTTAAAGTAGTATAAATATGGAATCCTGTTTCTTCTTTTCCAAAGTGTCAATCTTGTGATTGAATTTAATATGGAAAGAATAAAACTGCTTTTGCATTCTTCATTTGCTTACACTGACTCCCAGCACCTATACACAAGAAATAATAGACTGAATAACATTTTCGTAATTAAGACACATGCAGCATCTTTGCAAAGACATCAGCAACTAAATATATTCTGTTTTCTCTAGATCAATGAACTGAGCCATGTTCAAATCCCTGTTATGTTGATGCCAGATGATTTCAAAGCATACTCAAAGATAAAGGTGGACAATCACCTTTTCAACAAGTAAGTACAAGTAACAATTCTTTGTAGAAGTGGATAGTGGCAGTGATATTTTTATGAAGTACTATGAACTCTGTTATTTTTCAGTTCATGGGAATGAAGTTTTGATGATTAAGTTAATCCTGCGATAAACATAACCATCTGTGCTGTTCTGAAAAGCAACAGCAAGGGCCACTGGGTAGTATTTTTCCTCCATATGATTTATTATTGCCTTATTAGTATCTTACATATCGAAGGTAATCCTTTCTTGGTGTGATTATTTATGGCTGATATAAGCATTTATTTGGGTATTTTTAAAAACATAAAATCACGTGCATGTACTTTTTATTAAATTAAATATTTGAACAAGAATAAGAATTTAAAGCATATGTCAAAGCTGAATAATGTTCAGCTTTTTATAATCCATAATACAAAATCATAACAATCATATAGAAGCTCCAAAATTAAGATTGTTTAATGTAATATCTACGTCTCTCAAAAATAAAATGCTTCATGAACAGTATGTACAGATAAACAAAACTATTAATGCTGTTTTGTGTATAACCTGAATTTTATTCAAGAATATATTTCGGAAAAGGAAGTATTATGCTACTTTGGATCTTCTGTTCTGTGGCAAAGGTCAAAATAACTTTTCTCATGTCTAAGTCTGAAATTAACACTAAGATAGTAAAATCAGCCCTGTACTGAATGAGTCAAATTTTTTGTAAGCTTTGGTACTGTCAGTACTTTCTGGTGTCACAGACAGTGTAGTAATTCTTGTATAATTCAATCTAAGATTTCACCTTTGAAGTAGTTTTAGGGCAATGGGAAAGCATTCTTTTCTGCTTTTGAGCTCAGGTTCCAAAGTTACCAAAATATAGTTTGTGTTTATCTCATCCAGTTATGTTGTAGCTTGTTAGAGACAAATATGTATAAATCCATTCAATATTGTAAAGCAAAAGAAAAGAACACAGTGAGACCAAATCTCACTGAAAAAAAGAAAGCATTAGAAGAGAGATTGTAAATCTCCATGTCCTCTGCTTTGTATGAACTGAATAGAATTGAGACAGAATACTCTAGAGTTACTTATTACAAATGCAGGTGAATGAAGTTGATTTGGTTTTATATTCTTTCAGAGAAAACATGCCAAGTCATTTCAAATTTAAGGAATATTGTCCAATGGTTTTCCGTAATCTAAGAGAGAGGTTTGGAATTGATGATCAAGACTTTCAGGTAAGTTCTCTTTCAAAATGCCTAAACTAGTGGTTATACAGATTTTAAAGATTAGTAATGCTGCAGTTGTGAACAAGCAGGCCAATGTGCTGAAATAAAGTTATTTTTTTATAAGTTGGAGGAAAACTAAGAGAAAAAGAAGGCATTCTTTCTACTCTTTCCCCACCAGCAAGCAGAACATTTCTGTTTTCCTCTTTGCCTGCCCCAGCTGTCTTCTGGTTCCTACCCTCAGCTATCTTTAGTCCTCCGTGTTTCCCATTAGAGTACCTCCCAGTCGTAAGCCATGTTATTAAAACTGCAGGGTGATAGTTCTTGCAATAGGAAGAAAAAACAATGTCTGGACACTACTGACAAGAGATGCTATATTCAGCTGGGTCACATAGATAACAGTTGCTTCAATGGTGTTGTCTGTGTGACATGTGGTTTCTGAAACGACCACAGCTTTTTTTTTAATTCATACTCTTTTTGTTTAGAAAAGAGTGACCTCTGGCCTGCTAACTTCATGCTGCTTCATCATGTCTCCTTTTCCCCTTGTTGTGAGGATCTGGAGGCAAATCGCTTGCATAGAGCAGATATAGCAAAACAAGAAATTGCTCTAGACTTGGCAGGGTTGTTCCTTGCAGTCAAAACTTCTGTCTTTGCAAAAGAAAGTTCTCAAAGTCTGCTTCAGTCTGATTTGCCAATACTCACTGACAATTCCCTTTTCCATTAACTGTTCCTAATGTATACTGTTTCAGTCACAGGGGTAATTCCTTCTGCAGTCACGCTGCAAGATGTCCTGTCCTAAAGAGCACTTGCTGTGTAACCCAGTGCTGCTTCCTCTCATGCTCCTTTGCTCTTTCAAACTATTTTGATGTGGGCTGCAATTGTATTTGGGCTGCAGTTGGATTTGTAGCCTGTCACTAAGATATATTAAGAGAAGATACTTAATAAATGGTTTCAAGTAGCTAAACAAATTGTACAAAATGCACTTGTACAGTTAACACTCCCATTCTTGCTACATAGAGCAGACTGAATACTGCAGCCAAAATCTACACCTAAGTGCTTTTTACCAGTTTTCCCCTTTTCAATATAAAGCAATGTGTTAGAATGCATAGATGGGTTAAAACATGCTTGCAGGTCTGTAGATGGAGATCAGGTTATGGATCTCGGTACATGGCCACTGTAACTTTGGTAAGGCATTTTGCCAGTAGGTGGAGAAAAGTGTTGGGTTGGGTTTTTTTGGTAGAGCTGTCGTGATCCTATCACATGATTTTTCATTATCCTGTTTACTGATGAACTGTTTAAGAGGAAATACTCCAAGACTCAGGCCAACAGTTGAAACAGTTATATCAAATTGCATTCCTGATTTGATTTTCCTGATGGACCAAAGAGGATCTTGTTTGGAAAGTTATTTGATCCCTTAATATGAAGATTTCCTTTTTATTGACAAAAGAAAAGGATCATTGTGTCAGAGAGGAAGGACAGGTGGTTGCTCCTAAACTTAAAATTATGGTGTTGGCTCATGCTTGCTATCTTTTAGTAAATATATATTAGAAGACTGTCATTAGTTAAAACTGGCAAACTTAGCATAATCAAAAACGCTGCATTCCACAGCACTGTGAAATGTTTCCATCTGCACTGCTGTTCTACAACAGAAATTCCTGTTATAACTATGTTATACTGCTGTTTGGATTTATTAATGATAACAATGATAAAACAAAGGATTGTCACTAAATAAAATGTCAGTATTTTCAGATTAAAAACAAAAATACTTGTTTGTAGCTATGTGTTCTGGGTTTTTTGACAATGTAACCAATCAATAAAACAAAAGAAGAAAATATAAGCACATCCTGGTTTTTAATTCAACAAAATCATGTATTAGTTAGAAAAAAATCTTCAGTGCTATTTAGTATTTCAAGGATATTTAGTGAAAAACACAAGATAGTTAATATTAATTTTGACCCAAGGGAAGGCAATGTCTGCATTCACTATTCTTTTTTTCCTCAACCAAAGCAATTTATCACTCTGGATTCTTATTCTACTGGACTGTTCTGATAATTTTTTTTTTTTAAAATGCTCAAAGTAGTAATGTATTTTGAACACACTTTCAAAATCAAATTGTTTTTACAGAAATACACATAAATGAAAATTCAGGTCACCCCATGTGTAAGATGGGGATTATCCCTATTAAAAGTAAAGTTGCTTTCATGTTAATGTTACATTCTCTGTGATTTAAAAAGGGAATCTAGTTTGACAAAGGGAGACTCACTGTGTATAGTTTTTTCCAGATAATCTTTGTCTTCAAGGAAGTTATTCCAATGAATGGTGGTTAAAATGATTGCCTTATACTTGGAGCCAAACATGAATTGGAAAAAGCCTGTGCAGTATTGAGCTGAGGGAAGGCTTATGGAAGAGATAGCAAATAACTTTCTCTGGATAGTTTTTCTTATATAATGATTTTCAGGAAGGGAACGATTTTCAGTTGTGAACAATGTCATTCCCATTATTGAGCAAGATAGGATTGGTTTCGATAAATAAACCCAGTTACCATGTTCATTAGTCAGACACATCAGTTTAAATCAGGAAGAACATTCATTTAGAATGTTTTTGTTTTCAGAATGTTCTGCAGATATCCTTGATGAGTTGTTCCAGAGGGCAGATAGTGCTTACTCATAAGGGACTAAAAAAAACCCCTACCTCATGAAAAGAATTTGGTAGTGTATGTTCTAATTACTAAGCAACACTCATTTTAATTCTTGACACTGTATTATTCACTTTGTACAGTAGTTTTGTGGACTGCTTAACACATAGGCTTAGTTCACATATGAAATGGTTAGTATAGGGATCTTCTCTTACAGAGGTCTCCTCTTATCCCTGAAGAGAGATTTAAATCTCATACAGTTTTTTTCCTACAAGTAGTCTGACTTCAGAGTCAGGGGAATTCCTTAAATTGTATATGGTTCATGCCTTACAGGAAGCCATTTCTAGTAATGGCAATTACAGTTCCTATAACAGACTCCCTCCCTTCACATAGCCAACCAACTCCTTTTTTGAGGCAGTTTTGGTAATCTGTACTACATCTGTCTGTCTTTCATAGCTAGTTGGGCATCTCTGAGAGACATTTTGATTAGTACTGAGCTAGGATTAAAGTTTCATGGACATACATGTGTGGTTGCTAATACTGAGTGGGGTTTTTTGGTGATTTGTTCTTTACTATGGACAGCAATGTGGAAAACACAGTATGAAGTTAGTTAAACCTTGAGTTAGTTAAACCTTCAAAGATCGCCTATAGAAACTTGTTATGACAAATTAAGTCTTCAATCTAGATTAAGAAACTTTGTTCTTATGTCAAAAAAATCTTTTATTATGATCCTGATCTTCCTTCTTGGTGATCACATATTACTAAGATACTTATTGCGTCAAATTAAAAAATGGTCTGGCTGGTTTTGCTTAGAAAGGAGAACACAAGTGATTATTAGTTAGTATGAATCAAAATTGCATTTGAATAATGGAAAAACTTTAAAACCATTTTAACCGCTTACACAGACTATAAATCGTCAAAGGTAAAGAGATTATTGTTTTGCATTGTGCTGTTGGATGTTACAAGTAAGTACATACAGATCTGAGAATGAAGATGATTTTCAAAGTGTCAGAGTAATTCCACAAGCCAGAGCATTAAATAATGACAGATTTTGCCTTGATAGGGTAAATTATCTTGGTCTTGTATTTTTGTTGGTGTCTTCTTATTTCATTGAAAAAGACTCCTTAACTCTTGAGATCCTTGTAACATTGACAGGAAAATACTTGAGAGCATTAACTGTTCCTAGCAGAAAAGAAAAAAAATTATTAGAAAACAGATGTCAAATTAAATTCCTCACTGCAGATCTAAATTAATTTTTAATTTCTGTGTTCCCCCTCAGCTGTAGACATTGGTTTTGCAAAGGTTATTCTACAGAAAGGCCTCTTTTTTTCCCAAAGTATATGGAGTAGCTGTTGTAACTTCAGAGTTTCTTTTCAACTCGGTTGACATAATTTCTTATCGTACAAAATCCAAGAGTACAATTCTGTCAGAAGAATTATAGGACTAGCTTCTGTAAACTGCAAAATTATGAGAGATTAACAGGCAAGCAGCTAGCTTAACGCCCTCCAACAAACTCTAGAAAAATAGGCTCTACTACTGTTACAAATGCTTCTGCTGCTGTTGCTCTGGAAAAGGAAACTTTACTATGCTCCAACACATCTGTTCTTGCTTAAAGTTATTGCTGAATCCTACATCTGGATTCTGCTAGGCAAAAGAGGGAGACTGGGTTCTTGCCCAATAAAATACAATTGCTCATACCAGAGGGCACCAATGTCCCCATGTACCTAATGAGACTTCTGCTGGGGACGGGGGTGAGCACAACTGATTTCCCTTAAAGTTTTAGTACTTAGTGTAATAGGAGACATGCTCAGATCTGACTTTGCCTGTCCGCTGGAGCAGTTTGTAGAGGTTCTCTGTACAGGACAAAGAATTCATAAAGAACTTTTAGCAGATGGTCTATAAGTTCTTTTTAATTTAGAGATGCTTATTATTTCTCTATGTGCATTTTTCCTTATAAAAGATTAAAATCTAAAATGAAAATTGAGAATTCCTGCTTTTAAGCAATTTCCCTAATAAAAAAAATATGAACTCAGTATCTTTCATTTCTCCTGACATGGATGTCTCCTTATGTTTCGTTATCTCTCACAGCTTTCTATACAGACAGATTTATAGTCCAGAGTCTAATATGGCATCAGGAAAATAATGCAAGTTCTAGGTCCATTTTTCAGAGGTCAGCCTTTAATATAATTTTCTTTTTAAGTATCTAAACTTCAGATCACCTAAATTCTTGTCAACCTATTACTATTTTTGCTCATTTTGTGTGACTTATCCAATCCTAAGATATCGTATTAAGAGCTTAAAAACTATTTTACAATCTAAGATTATATGTTTCTTCAGACAAACAAATATTAATCAGAGCTCTCTGCTGGTGCTTCTGCACTGAAATTCATGCCTCCATTTATTGGCCCTTGGTTTGGGAAGGAATGAGCCACCTCTAGCATCAAACCACAGACAACAAGGTTAGCAATAAATATGTCAGCAACAACTATATTAGGAGTTGGATCTTATTCCTAAGACATGATCCTTTCATTGAATGTTTAATTAAAATGCATTAAAAAATCCTGGAAGCAAGAACTGTCTTGAAAAGAAAATACCTGTGCTGGTCATTTTAGCATGGTAGGTCACCTGTCAGTGCATGAAAAGTTCTTGAGCTCATCTGTCAGATGAGGTTCCTGTAGCAGAGTATACAGTTTGCGGATCCCAAATGGACATTAGCACCAAGATTTTCAGAACTGCTGACATCTTATTTGATGTGGACATAGGCAGTAGTGGTACGAAGGTGTGGAGCCAGCTGTACTAAGGAAAACTGTGGCATTTGTGGTCTTTCCAGCATGTAAAAAGTGAAGTTTTCAGTCTGAATGTTATGTTCTAGGATTTGGTGCTTTAAGTGTGAGCCCAGATAAAAATTTAGCGACTGTGGGACTTAACCTTAGTATGTATGGCAACAGAAATTTTAACCCCCAGTTTCTCTTAGTTTTCCCTAGAAAAAGCATTTAATTTGCTTTGCTTTCAGCAGTTTCTTGCCTAAACTAAGTATCATTCACAATTGGGTATTCAAACTAGGAAAAAAGTAGTTTAGCATGTGCTGGCAACATCAAAAAAATGAGCTGATAGGCACTCCCTGAGCTCATATGATGATAGCCGTTGAAAGTGAAGCATCAAGCCAAGCTTTGCAGGGCTGAAGAGGACAGGCTCCCATAAAAAGAGCCCTAACTCTTTCCAAAGCAAGTGCATGCCTTAAGCTGACAGCTCCAAATCCAGACCTACAGGCTCAATAGGATAACTTGATTAAGGAGAGAATCACATGTTGTCTTGGTTGGATGAGAGTTTAATGAAGAAAAGGAACCTTTCTCCTGGAAGGATAGCTCAGTGCAAAAAAGAAAAAGTTGGTGTTTCACCTTCCTCTGTCAAAGTTTTTCATGTCTTTCACCACAGTAATCACTCCCTGAATGCAATTTGCTTATAAACGTTCATAGATGTTCAAAGTGAGAGTGTGTACATCCACATCTTAACAAGATCATAGAAGGGACTCGATATTTCTGACAGGTGCACCACAGGACCAGTGCTGTCCTGTTTTCATCTTTTGGAGGTCCCATGACATTCACTGTAGGTCTCTTGTCAGCTCAAAAGCAGGGCTCTCAAGAAATCGTCATGCAGTATTGTCCATACAGCTGCCAAAGGCGAGAGGAGGTCATACCACTGAATGTGCTTGTAACATGTTACCATATGTAAAGTATGTACCTGTAATACTGTACAGGTATGCTTTGCTACATGCCAGACTTCTTAAGCATGCGTCAGTGTCAAAGATCAGTGTTTCCTGATGACATTTCCTCATCAGTGTTTCCAGACGTGAACCTGCTCAATGGCAACGGTAGAGTGCACAGTGCCAGCATACAAAGTAAACCCAAAAGTCTTCCCTACCTGTCGCCATATGACAAAACCAGACATCTCTGGGTTTGGTGCTTTGTTGTTACATTAAAACACGACCGCTTTACTTCTCTTCTCTCTAGAAATCACTGGCAAAACAGTGTCCTGAACCATCCCAGAAGTGGGCTGCTTGTTTCAAATTCCAGCAAAAAAACTTGGAGCATTTATGTCCAGTTGTATGACACTGCCTCTCTGATATGCTTCTTAATCAGTAATCCAGGTCTAATTCATCCATATCCATGATTGCTGAGGTCTTGTAAAAAGAAAAAAAGGTTGGGGGGAGCTGCAGGCTTGTCTTCGTGGGAAGCTGTGCGTGGGCCAGGCAGCACCACTGTAACTGCTGTCACAGAAGAACAGCCAGACCGTGTGTATGTAATTCTCCAACAGTGATGAACCACTGCCAGGCTTTTACACTGACCTATGATTTCAGTCATCACAGAGCATCATCTGTGCACTTGTTTTTGCCTATTCTTTCATGCGGAGCTTGCCCAGAGGCACTCTTAAATAGCCTGGGATGTGATCTGATTTGTCTTTAGGGTACATTGGGCTTGTGAAGCTCGTTTTTGCATTCCACGACTTTTGGATGAGATCACAGTACCAGAAACCGTTGTTTGCCTTTGTCCAGACATCGCGAAATGGGAAAGATTTAAATCAATGAGAAGCTGTTAAGCCAGTCAGTTTGAAAGATTACTGTTCTTCTGAAGCTCTCAGTGCTTTAGCACCAGAATTTTCCTATTGCCCTTGTTCTCTTTTTTAGGAAAAGCTCTGACTCAATGACAATTTTTATTAGGCTCCCTTTTTAGATTAGTTACATGAAGTATTTGTATTACATCCAGCACATAGTTCACGTGTTCAAAGTTTCTAAAATATAATCTTGTCTGCTAAAGTAGCAGTTAGAAAACAATGACATTTACACTGGATGTGTAAGAGATTAGAATGAGCTAATTAAATTGACCTTTAAATCTCTCCACCCTCTTGGAGGCTGTGGCTAATCCTTGGCCTCCCACTGTGGAGATAAATATCCGTGCTGTGAACATTTTAAGCAAAGTGGGCAGAGGAGGAAGAGCCTCACCAGCAGTTCATCTTTGAAGAGGAGGGCAGTACTTTGCCAGTTATAAATATAGCTTGCAATTATGGAGGGAGCAGGGGGACAAGCTATTCCTGTACTTTAGTGGCTCTGCTCCATGTGTTTTCCTCACAAAAATGGTTTCTTTTGGAAAAAATAGCTCCAAACAGCTTAACTTGTTGCTCTTAGAAACAACCAAAGTCTCTCTGGAAATCAGTTTACTCTTTTTGATATCTGGTGTTGGTATAACTAACATTATCAATAATATCATTCCTGTTACTTAATAACAATAGGCTGCTATTTTTATTGACCAATGTGCAAGGTAAAAATAGACTTCCAAAGGATAGAGCATTAGGTGGTGTTTTAGCTGGCTTCTAAGGACTCTTGAGGATGCCTCTTACAAAGTATTTGGCTTGATATTTTGTGACTTTGATTTTTAAAATGCTAATTATTGTTGGGTTTTATAATAAAAAATAAAAATTATGTAAATAATAGATGATTAAATGACAACAGTCAAAATGTAGTTGTCAATGAGCAATTGACATTTCACATAGTGAAAACTTGCAAAAGATGCAAAATCTGTCCAAATGGCAAAGTGGGATAAGGATAAGGATTTTGTACAAAAACCACTTTGGTTGCCTGGCATTCTGAGCCTGTCCAGATGAGATGCCTTTTAATAGTCAAATGAATAGCTATATGGATAAAAAGGAGTGCAGAACTACAGAGGTGAAGGATGTCTTCAGGGAGGTAGTAGCTCTGAGAATGAACAAGAGGTCAAAGAGGACAAGAATTTAGCACTAGTGTGAGCACCTGACTAGAAGGAGTGACTGCACCCTTGGGTGGATAAATTGGAAGGTACAAAATAAGACCAGAAAGAGCTCTAACTTTTTTTAACATCTGTTTATTTTATACCTGAAGCTAATACTATATATAATTTTGGTGCTAGTCATCTTAAAAAAGGATGTTGAAAGTTTGGATATAGAAAAAATACAGAAAAATGGCGTCAAAGGAATTTAAGGACACAGAGGAAGCCCTGTGGGGGAGTCACAGTTTGACCCGCTGCACTTGCAAAATTTAGAGTTGAGAAGTAAGTAGTATGTGAGTATCCTTGCAGAAGAACAATACTAGATACTTCAGGAAACAATAAATAGGAATGACCAGAAAAGGAAATAATTCAAATTGAAAGTTAGACTCACCTTTTCAGCAACACAAATTATTAGACACTAGAAAAACTACAGTGGCAAATCTTGGTCTTTTGAGGTTGGAAAAATCAAGACTACCTTTCTGGAAGTTGTACCTTGACCAAAACCAGAGACTGGAATTCAGTTTAGGAATGGCTGCATGAAATGAAACGGCTTCTGATGGGTAGGTGTTGTGTTGGATTCTAGTTTATGAAATTCTGTTGAAGGGTCCAGAAAAGCTCTTGTTCACTTCAAAGAATTGTGGATCACATCTTAAGACCACCTGTGGAAAAAAACTTTTTCTTTACCTAATATATATTTACTGTAGGAAATAAAACTCTGCACAGATTGCTGAGAGTGGAGCTGCTGAGGGAAGAGAGTGGATCTATAGTAAAACTAAATAACCTTTCCGTGAATTTGCTGAAGAATATGCTGTTCTTGGGTGAAATGATGATGTGTAATTTAGGTGTGCCGATTAACTTTCTGTATCAAGTACTCTTTGGGAAATGAAATACTAGTAAGTGGTGTAGCTTTTACCCATTTATATTTAAAACTGTATTTTTATTTTATCAGAAATTAATTCTGTGGTATGGGACAAATTCTTTGTGATTTGTAGCCTCTCAGCACTGAAGACCAGATGAGTATTTCTGGTTGCCTGCTACTCAGTGCAATATAGGTGATGTTTTTAATATTGATTTATGTAAAGGCAGTGAGACTTCCAGCCAGTAATTTCTCAGAAGAAAACTATTTGGGAGAGAGGAGGAGGTAGAAATTTCTCCATGAAAGAGAAATTTATCTAGTAGAGGTATCTCTGAGCTTGGCACGTTAAATGTGTCTTCAGTTGTATAAGTAATTACACAAGTAATTTAGCGTAGTCTTTAAATGACCTCATAAAAGTATTCACACTTTAAAAGTACAAAACCTTTTCTTTCTCCTGAGACCAAAAAAACAGCAGGCACAAGATTAAAACTTCACAAATGAGAAGTGAATGGGGAATTGGCAGAACATGCACTCTCGGAGCAGGAGACTTGCAGTGAGTTGCTAAGTGAAGCTGTTAAGTGGAACAGGGTATGTGTGGCTGACAGATGTTTTAATTGTGCCAGAGGACCGAGGCACACCGTGGCAGAGTTGGAGAAGGCTGGGAAAATCTGAAGGGGACAGGGCAGTGTGACCCTCTTTTCTCTGAGTTTTGTTTTCACTAAGGCTGTAGTATAAGCAGGTGATTTTTATTAACTTATTATGACTAATGCTCCAACATTGTACAGCTAGATACGTGCTCCACTGGCTCCTGACACAATATGGAAGTGCTATGTAGTAGCAGTAAGTGAGGGTGAAAGGGTTGTTAGATCATCAAACCTGTATCTTTTGGAGGGTAAGAGCCGGGCATTTTTTTTGTCTGTATCTGAAGGATATCATCCCTGTTCTGGCTTTGTGGCTCATAGATCTGTGCTAAGTGAGGAGTGGCTTGTTTCCCATCTGTTCATATTCCACTTAGTCTTCCCCTAATTAAGAAGCAGCACCAGAGGGAATTCAATCTGGTATTTGCCATGATCTATCTCTCTCTGTCTCTCCTTTCACCCTCCCTCAACCCGGCTTACATTTTCCTTTTGGAAAGGGGAGATGCTTGAGTTTCATTCGTTATTTCCTTCCCAGTACCCTACAGACACCTCACCTAAGAAGGAGATACTGTTGCTGGGGACGGCAATGGGTCTCCATTAGCTGAGTTTAGTGCTGAACAAGGAAGCAGAAGAAAAGCCCTACACTGGTCTCTTTAGACAGGTTCAGTCAGCTTTTCTTCCAAGGCGTTTGTGCACAGATGTCTATAGTACAACTTACTTTACTCACTTTTTGTACAAATCACCACTGAAATGTATCTGTGCGTTCTGGCAAAAGTCATCTGGATCATAGGAGTGTTTTACCATGTACAGTCTCACAAAACTGCATTTGAGGGTAAGAAACGAGTCTATACAGTGCATCCAATAGCAGTCTGAACTACAGAGCAGTACAATTCAAATAAATGTGTATTTTCAGTCTGTCTGATGAGCACTACTGCATAACTTTCTTATTATTGTCTGCATTAAGATGATTGACTTAGAAACTTGGGCTAGATAACCCCACAATAAGTTAAAACTTTTTTACTTATCTAGATATGTCTAAAGTCTAATTTTAAAAGACCCCACAAACTTTCCACAGTCTTTGTGGTGTAAAGTGCACATTGGATGTCACGTGTGGTGTTACTGATATTTTTGTCTGAGATTTCTTATCAGTTATAGGTTTACTAGTGGCTGTGCTTCGAAGTGGCTTAAGTGCAGGACCTTCTTAACCATTTTGTGTCTTAACTTACAAGAGAAACATTTTCCAACAAAGAATCTCTTCACTTCTAATATATGTACTATTAATTTATTAGTATTTGGCAGGGTTGAATGGGGCACAAAATGTTTTGGTTTCTACTTAACAGTCTGGGTCAAACAGGTAAGTTAGCTTCACCTCCATAAAAAGGGAAGGGTATTAGTGGTTTTAAATAGCCATGTTGTTTCCTCTTTGAAGCCCTTAAATTCTTCTAGTTTTATCCTTTCAGTGAAGCTGTTCCTTGATCTTACTTGCTAATGATGACTTACCAGTGCAGGCCAATTCTTGTCATCTCTTTACTTAAAGATTCATTGTTGTCATAATCAGGCAACAGTATATGTATTGAAGACTGATTTCTAACTGTAAACAAATACAACTAGTATAGTTGAGAGGTAAGGTATTTTGCATGGTACCTGGAAGCTTTACTTTAGAAGGAATTTGAACTTTTCTCTGTTCACAAAAGTGAGAGTTAACCATTACAAATGAAACTGTCCACAGACAAACTCAGCCATGCGTTTATCAGCATAAGAAAGTGGTAATGCAATTACTAGTAATCAGCACAATATGATGTAATTAGATTTATTTTTTCAGCTTTTTAAACCATACTTATTTATTAACTTATGCAAGTATCAAAAGAAAACACACTAAATAGTAATATTAACAAAGTTATCCTCCATGTTCCACCTTCTTTCAGAGTTCAAAGAAACCACATTCTGTATCTGAAGAGAGCATTTTGTTGAGAGAGTTATCACAGGAGTGGAGAGTTAGTGAAAATACAACGTCAAAGAGGTTGCTTAATCGAGGTTGTTTTTATCTTAAACATGTTCAATGTTTAAACATCTGTTCTTAAACTATAATTTATTACTAGTCAGTCATTATTGTAGAGCGGGCATTTGAGTTACCTGTGCATGTATGGAAAGGTGCTGCTTAGCATAAAGTTGGTTGGTTTATTCTAACAAATTAATATGCATGTGGTAAAATTATAGCTGTATGCATTCTTAATTAAGCTTGATATAGATTACTAATAATAAAATAGCCATCTACTAAAAAATAAATGCATCACCATTTCTAACCCATTAAAGCATTAAGAAACAGTAAAGTGTGTGCTAAATAATCATCTACGGATGCATTATATTCTCTTGTTAGCAACGTTTTCAATATGATAGTTTTATTTGCAAATTAACTTGTCATTATAGTTAGCAATCAGGCAGAATTCATTTCCATTAGAAAAAAAGCTATTGCTGGAAAAAACAATAATCAGTAAAAAGTCAGTGACTTCAGAAGTTTTTCTCCACTTGATTTAAAATATGACTAAATCTATTAATTTCTATTTGAATCTGACTAGTTTCTTTTTTTTTTTTTTTCTGTCGAGCCTGAATTGAAATGAAAGAAGCATGATAAAAGGAGTACTGGTTGATTCATTCTTAGTGTAACAGCTGTTTTTTCTTTTTAAGTCAGAATTTCTTATTACTTATGCTGTCCATATTTTTAAATTCATCAAGTATCATAAAATCATTTAGGCTGGAAAGGACCTTTAAGATCATCAGGTCCAACCATTAACCTAGCACTGCCAAGTCCACCACTAAACCACGTCCCTAAGCACCATGTCTACACATCTTTTAAGTACCTCCAGGGATGGTGACTCAACCACTTCCCTGGGCAGCCTGTTCCAATGCTTGACAACCCTTTCAGTAAAGAAATATTTCCTAATATCCAATCTAAACCTCCCCGGTGCAACTTGAGTCCATTTCCTCTTGTCCTATTGCTTGTTACTTCGGAGAAGAGACCAACCCCCACCTCTCTACAACCTCCTTTCAGGTAGTTGTAGAGAGTGATAAGGTCTCCCCTCAGCCTCCTTTTCTCCAGACTAAACAGCCCCAGCTCCCTCAGCTGCTCCTCATAAGACTTGTGCTCCAGGCCCCTCACCAGCTTGGTTGCCCTTCTCTGGACACGCTCCAGCACCTCAATGTCTTCCCTGTAGTGAGGGGCCCAAAACTGAACACAGGACTCGAGGTGCGGCCTCACCAGTGCTGAGTACAGGGGGACAATCACCTCCCTGCTCCTGCTGGCCACCCTATTTCTGATACAGGCCAGGATGCTGTTGGCCTTCTTGACCACCTGGGCACACTGCTGGCTCATATTCAGCCGGCTGTCAACCAGCACCCCCAGGTCCTTTTCCGCCAGGCAGCTTTCCAGCCACTCTTCCCCAAGCCCGTAGCGCTGCATAGGGTTGTTGTGATCCAAGTGCAGGACCCGGCACTTGGCCTTGTTGAACCTCATACAGTTGGCCTCGGCCCATCGATCCAGCCTGTCCAGATCCCTCTGTAGAGCCTTCCTACCCTCGAGCAGATCAACACTCCCTCCCAACTTGGTGTCATCTGCAAACTTACTGAGGGTACACTCGATCCCCTCGTATTAAACACAACTGGCCCCAGTGCTGAGCCCTGGGGAACACCACTTGTGACCGGCCGCCAACTGGATTTAACTCCATTCACCACCACTCTTTGGGCCTGGCCATCCAGCCAGTTTTTTACCCAGTGAACAGTATACCCGTCCAAGCCATGAGGAGCCAGTTTCTCCAGGAGAATGCTGTGGGAAACGGTGTCAAAGGCTTTACTAAAGTCCAGGTAGACAACATCCACAGCCTTTTCCTCATCCACTAAGCAGGTCACCTTGTCATAGAAGGAGATCAGGTTGGTCAAGCAGGACCTGCCTTTCATAAACCCATGCTGACTGGGCCTGATCACCTGGTTGTCCTGTATGTGCCACATGGTGGCACTCAAGGTGATCTGCTCCATAACCTTCCCCAGCACCAAAGTCAGACTGACAGGCCTGTAGTTCACCAGATCCTCCTTCTGACCCTTCATGTAGATGGGCATCACATTTGCTAATCTCCAGTCAACTGGCACCTCCCCAGTTAGTCAGGACTGCTGATAAATGATGGAAAGTGGCTTGGTGAGCACTTCCGTCAGCTCCCTCAGTACCCTTGGTGGATCCCATGTGGCCCCATAGACTCATGTGTGTCTAAATCGTGTAGCAGGTCGCTAACCATTTCCCCTTGGATTATGGGGGCTTCATTCTATTCCCTGTCTTCCAGTTCAGGGGGCTGGGTACCCTGAGAACAGCTGGTCTTACTATTAAAGACTGAGGCAAAGGCAGCATTAAGTACCTCAGCCTTTTCCTCATCCTTTGTCACTATGTTTCCCCCCCACATCGTATTCCATCATGGGGGGGGGGGGAAATCTGAATAAATTTATGTTTGTTTTGATGGGTTGCTACATAAATATTCCTATATACTAGTTATTCCTGGTTAATGATGGGATGGCAGGAGATTCATGGAAAGCAGGAAGAACATTATTTTAAGGCCTACAACTTAGAAAAGCTCTCCTGTGCAAATAGTGCTTATAAAGACAAAAAGAGACAGATTTACTGTAAAAAAGCAGATGGTTATATGAATAGCATTCAGAAGGTTCGAAGTCAAAAGTGGTTATTTTTGTCCCTTTCTGGCCACAGAATTAATAACTGAGCTTCAGCAACTGAAAAGTCCATAGAAAAAGTATCTGCCATGTGTTGTATCTCAGTCAAGACATTGCTAGTAAGATAATTAATTCATACCAGGTCTGAATTTCACTCAAATCTGACAAGCCTTTTGGTGAAAAATGTTAAAATATACCTTAAGAGTATTTGAAATTTTGGAGAATAATGCTAGTTCAGGTCCTCCTTCCCATCTTCCGTCTTTGCCTCCTACTTCAGAGGTGCGATGGCAGACTAGCAAGTACGCTTTTTTGCAGCTTTCTTACAGCAAAACGACTTAAGTTTCCCCCCAGGTTAATTGCTTTTGAGGTTTATACCACATGGCATATAGTTTGGAGACTAGGGTTCTATGGGAAAAATACATTCAGAAAACTGTGATTACTGCTTTATTGCAATAGTTAACCTCAGAATAATGCACTTTTTTCTGCTGGGAACAATAACAAATAATTACCCAGTAACCTTAATTATTGCTAACTGAATTACAGCCTGATAACTTAGCAGTAGTTTAATTCACTGCATACACTAACAGTTACCCATGCTTTAGCTTTTTTCAGAATTAAAAATAATTATTATGTTACATCATATTTTCTAGTTTGTGATGAAGGTAACTGAATTTGCACAATTTTTTTAAAACTTCGATTATCAGTTCTTCATCTTAAACTATTAAATATATGCCCTGGAAACAAGTCCTGACTCTAGAACAGAGAGGGTTTCTACAGAGGATGGTTTCTACGACTAACTATTCATGAATCAGTTTGAAAACTAACAGAGTACTGACATCAAGTGTAGCATTAGGAAAATTCAGTCCATTTATGATGATACCTGTTCTCTTGAATAGACTTCATCAGTACATAAAAACATTTCAGTGGTGGAGTGGAGGGAAATTAATTTGAATAGGAAACATCTGAAAACAGGTAAAGAAAACTGCAGTAATACTTAAATTCCCTTCTTTAGTATCTTAAATACCATGTGGAGCGAGGGTGTATCAGGACTCACATCTGTTAAAATTGGCTATCCAAAAGCCAGTGCAGAGAAGGAATTGAATCTGCATTGGTTGTCCCTAAAGCTCTGTTCTATCAGTCTAGAAAAACTGTTTATTTATAAACATTAGGGAAGCACCCACACCCTTTCTTTCTTTAGTGAATAGAGAGGATAATGGAGAAAGACATCACTTTTTATCATAGATATTAGTAATGACTCTAGTTCATTGCACAAGCCTAGAAATATAGAGGGAGAAGTGTGCAAAGATTTATTTCTCCTACCTGTCATAGTTAAGGTTTTCATTCTTGTAAGACCTTGTAGAGCTGTGTGTTTTTAGGTGATTTACTGTTATTTCTAGTACTCCTGCGTATTTCAGTTGAACAAAGTAACCTTGTGGGAAAATGTTTTTATTTCATATTAAACTGATTTCAGAAAGCATCCCGCATTTGGGATAACACTTACCTATGCTGTGAAGGCCTGTTGAAGTCAATAGGTCTCCAAAATATGGAGACATAACTGTATGTGTTCAAGTGCCTTCTTAAATTGGGCTCTAGTTGCCCTTATCTCTTGGTTGAGGTTATTACTTTATTACTGACCTTCTGTCACTGGGGTTGAATCTGTGTGTCCAGCTCCTGCTGAAGTCCATAGAGCTTGTGAACAGATTCATCAATGGTAAAACTTCCAAATAAGACAAGCTTCTATAAAAATAAAATGTTGTGGGTTTGGTACCTAGTTGTGGTAGACTGAGCCTATTTGTAATTATTTTCTGAAAGCATTATTATTCTTCCAGTGTAAATCGGTTTTGTGACTTAGTTCATAGTACCTTATCAAACTACACAAACATGTCATATTCTGTAGCTGCTGGAGCTGAACTTTTGCTATTTAGCAATCTGCAACATTTGCATTTATATACAAAATTTTATTAAAACTTTCTGTGAAAATGGCTTTTCTTCTAGCAGGGAGAATGTTACACTATGTCAGTATGGAAGAGGGGGAAAGTATATTTCAATTTAGCAACAGCTGTTTGTGCAGTATGGTACAATAAGGAATGATAGCAGGAGCTGGAGTTTTCTGCTACTAGTAGGGATATACCAAATGGGTACTGCAAGTTTATTTCATAAACATGGAAGTGTTCCAGCAGTCTGTAATTAACTTGCTTAACCTTTTCAGAGTATGGTCCATTTTTATGTAAGTACACATGGGGTGTAAGAGCATTGTTACGTTTTCTCATGACTGTGCTGCTGCTGTTACTACTTATTTAAAAAAAAATAATGGTGTAATTCAAGTATGTAACAATTGGCATAAACTCTTACTGGTAAATAAATATGTTTCCAGCCAAAAGCAAGTAGTTATACTTTGTCTAATTTATATTTACTGTTTTTAAATATGAAGAAATCTAATCTGAATACTTCTTATTTTCTGAAAAAAGCAGAAGGCTTCTTTTGCTACTGTCGAAGTGCAAGTAGTCTCAGGCTTCAGTCTAAAAATGGTCACTAATCTCTAGCAGTTTTTCTTCTAACTACTATACAGTCATTAACTAATCTTCCCCTGTCGAATCTGTAGGAAGGTGGGTGTATTTTACAAGAGGAGGTACTGTACAATAATATCACTTGCTTAACACTAGATATTAAATTATTGGAATAGCTCTAGTACTAGAACTCAGAAATCTAGCTGTGATCTTGTTTAGGTACCAGATCACATGGGCTCAGGAGCAAATCCTGCTCAGTTTTAAAGTGATACTGTTACTACAGATGAATCCTCTATTTACAGTTATTGCAATAACTGTAATACAGTGTTCCTTTTGGATTTTTAATTACTGTATGTTTTCTCCCCAAAAGCTGATAACATGTACATAACAAAGTGCAATAAATTCTCATTCAGCGTTGAGAATGACTTTTGAACCACTGATGGGCAACACCTTCCCCCAAACATTCTTTTGTTCTCAGAGTATTTTTGAAGTGATTTGTCAAGATAACATGGTCTGTGATTACGTGCTTTGCAGAATTCAGCTCGGTGCAGATGTACTGAAGAAGATTTAAAAATAAATGTAAATGGTTTGTATTTGTTCTAATTAAAAGTTGCATATTTTTGTCTGATTTGATGCTTTTTTTGTTTTAAATCAATTGACAGAATTCATTGACAAGAAGTGCACCCCTTGCCAATGATTCCCAAGCACGCAGTGGTGCCCGCTTTCATACATCTTACGACAAAAGATATATCATCAAAACTATAACAAGTGAAGATGTAGCGGAAATGCACAACATACTGAAGAAATACCATCAGGTAGTATGCTAATTATTATCGGGGTGTGGGATCTCTTCTTAAATATTATAATGCTAATCTTTTTTAGAGTGTTAGAAGTTTTAAGTGAATAATTATGGAAAAAGAGACACTTCAGACTTTTTCCCTTTTGCATGAGCAATTTATTGTATGTCTGCAATTCACAAGGCTGCACTTTTCTGAATATCTAAGCTAGCTTTAAGTAAAGTGATATGTCTACACAATACAGAGATACTACCTTGGAGGCCATAAGCTCCTTTGCCTTACTAGGAAGATGCCCTTCTTTCAGCTAGTGGACTCCCAGGCTTGAATCTGCTTTATTCTGGGCTAGCTTGGAGATGTCTGTGTACATGTAGATGAATGGTGCAGGTGATCTTTCTTCCTGGTCTGATCACTGAATGTTCTGTGTTTCACTAACAACGGATTTCAAACAATTAAAGTGGTATTGTATGAGAAATGAAAAATTGGTAACAGTAAAGTCAAAAGTGAACAGTGGAGATCCCTCAAATCGGCCTTGGTAGCTGTCATACTGTGCTAGTGTATAATTTGTGTGGATGACACAGGGGGGAGCAGATCTGGGGAAATATGAGAAGCCTTAATAAAATCAGTGCTAATTTTCTTAGCCCCAGAACTGTTTGAATACGCTCTAAAGCTACAGAAACCAGAAAAGCCTCTAAAAATCATCTAAAATATGACATCCAGTAGAAGGGGCTTTTTGTCCTTCTTTCCATCTTCCTGCTCACTTCCATGGGTTGGGATCTCAGGTAAAGACTTCAGGACATTTTGGGTTGGGGCTTATTTGTTGTTGGTTTAGGTGGTTTATTTTTTTGTCTTGCAATGTTTTTGTTTGTTGTTGTTTTTTTGGTTTTTTTTTAATACTGATTCTATTGTAAAAGCAGTGTTAAAGGCATCTTTTGAAATGGAAGGGAGGCAAGCATGCTTTTGGGGTGCTTGGGATTGAAGGTATTGCCAGCTATCTTTGTAGTGCTGCTTGGCTGTCTCCCTCTCCGCTCTTCCCATGTTGAAGGGAGATCTCTGAATGCCCTCCAAGTCCAGAGTAGCTTGGGTAGCCTTCGGTGAGTTAGATATTAAGTCTTTTCTTTCTCTGCATGTTGTTCTTCTGTTTAAATAACATGTAGGACCACTGTGTGTTTGTTTTAACGTGGATAAACATTGTCACTATCAGAAATGTTCATAAGACCATCTTTTAATTACAGTTTTACCAAAGAGAAATTCTAAACTATTACCTAATTGTAATTTGGGTGTTATTTTTTATTAGAGTTTTCAAACTTACAATTTTAGCTTTGTAAGAGTTTGATCTGTGAAGCAATGCAGCAGAATTAAAAGTTTTAGACTGTTTCGTGTTTGGCATTAGAAGCTAGTATTAATGATCCAGATTTTGAGACTTTATCCAGCTGAAAATTCATACTGCTTTCAGTCATCTCCTTTCAAGAGTGTCAATGAAGACAGTGCTAACATGAATGAACTTAATAATTTGGAATCGTTTTTCATTAGTGCTTTCAAACATCGGGGTTCATAATAGGCTAGGTTACAAGGAATAATGATCTGAAAGTTATCTGTACCAGGCACCTAATTTCACTTTATACTGAATAAATATCCATATAAGAAAGCTCTCACTGGTGCCTCCAAAAGATTCATAAAGATACAACTTGCATTTCTTTTTGTCTCAGAACTTGAGGGCACTTTACAAAGCATTGTAAATGCAGAGGAACTCAAGTACAGAGACTGTTTAATAATTGGACTTTTTAATGAAATAAATTAATTTCAGTATCTTCAGCAATGTACTGAACAAAACCATTTGAATTAATTAAAGAAAATCTAAATTAAATCCCACTAACTCTGGTGACAGCTGATACTGTGTCCTGTGTGTTGCTGCTGGAAATTGAATGCTTGGAATCATTAAGTACAGCAGCTTGTCCTCCCATTTCTCTAGATGTTTTTCAGACAAGTGAAGCTTATCTTAGCCTGCTTGACAAAGTCTAGAGAACCCCTTCTCCTGGTGGAAAGGTTTCAATAATTCACTTGACCAAGTCATCCCACACAGACTGGCCTTAGACTAACTTTCTACTAGTAAAAAATGCAAGGCCAGATAACATCCACTGGCACTTGAGCTCATAAATGGTTTTGCTTTGGGCAAGCTAGCTGTCTCCCAGGTAATTCTGGGCAAGGTTCAAGGTATTAACTCAGGCCAGTTCCTATTCCTACTTAGGAGTTTGAATATGAGCATCCTGTTTTAGAGGAGAACTTAATAATTTGGATGTTAGTTATTCCATTCCAATTAGAACTGATGCCAGAGGACAGTCCAAGACCCATCTAATTCACTGGTACGGATGTAACTTTATGGTTCTGTCAGATGGCATAGTTGCAGTAGTACAAGACTTTTCAGATATTGCACTGGTACTCCTGTGGAAACCTTTGTCAATAAAACAAGTTCTCTTGTGTTCAATTTTATTTTGGCATACTCTCTTCTGCCAACAGAAGAAATGTCGAGTGCCCTGTACTGACTTGCATGCTTAACTTACTGCCCAGTATCTTCCTTAATAATAACTGTTGCTACAGTTAAAGAAGCTAATTGTAATTACACACAAAAGTGTCAAATATTGGATTTTTAGGGAAAAGTCTGCTTGTTAGCTTTTCTCCAGTTTCAGTTCACTGATCATCAGCAGCACTTACCACGTATATGAAAATTTCTGGACCAGCTAAATATGCTTCACAGCCCAGGTGTGATTGTGTTTGGGACTAGTTTGGGACTTCTAGTGGCATGCCCTGACATCAAACCCTGTGCCAGGCTGCTCTTAGAGCAAAGCTGTATTTGAAAGGTTCAGCCTTCTAAGGAAGGAAGTGTGCAGACATGTTCAGACCCAGTTATGTAGTGCAGGGATCATCCTGGGACGAATAACCTTTCTCAGGTGCATGAAAACTAGTGAGGTGATTCATGTGGATTTTAGAAGACTCTTTGTCCCTTGTTAGAGATGAAGTACCCCTAAAGGACCTGAAGCTAGATCATCTATCCACTATGAACAGTAACTTGTAAACCCTCGGTATCTTGTACCTGCTTTCACCTGCCCAAGAAGACAGTAATTGTCTTCCAGTTACTTCTGACATGATTATGAGTGAAATTCATGCCATTTATGACAGATCATCTCTTTCCTCTCTCTTTGTCAGGCTTTTTTTTTCCCCCTCTACAAATTCATTCCAGGTTTCCTCCCCAGGTTGAAACTCTGAATGAATTTCATTTAAACTATAATATTTACACAACTATTTCCATATTAAGGCTAACAGCTCCAGCTGATAGAATCATTCTAGACCTTGGAAGTACCTCTGTCCTTGCTTAGGGACCAAACAAGCCTTATCAAATGTTTTCCAAGACTGCTTGAACTGCTTAACAATAAATACAAAAGGACAGCTATCTTTAAACAGAGAATACTGGCGAGGGGACCATGCCAAGTCAGAAGTATGAGGGACTGGATATGTCTTTATTGCTGTCACTTGCAAAATAGCTATCATTCTCCTTGCACCTTTTTGAACTACAAAACTACTGATGAGGCATCTGGGAGTTAGTGTGGTCAGCAAAGAAACGTAGTAGGGCAGTTTTCCCACGAACACCTGCAAAATCTAACTCCAACTACCAATGATTTTTTGTGGAGTCACCAGAAGGTTATGAAAAAACATGTAGACTGCCACTGGAAAGTAGAAATAAAGGTTATTTTATCAGTAACTGGAGATCGAGGAGACGTATAGTCCACAAACTCACCCAACTCTTTCCATCCTTCCTCTTTCCATCCATCTGAAAATTCAACAGCCCGTCTGTTCTTTGAAGCTGTGAGGAACTGAGGTTATAGTTACACGATCCATATACTTAGGTATTTACAAAAGGAACAGGAATTGTGCATAGCCTGTAAACACTTGTAAGTCTAAAAATGCTAAGTCTATATTGGCTGGTTTTTAATTAATCAAAGCTATAATGGACATGACTGTACACCTTAGAGAAATCAAGTTATTTTCGGAAACAGAATGGCTAGTAACTTGTTAGGAGTGAAAATAAGTTAGTTTGGCTGAGTTACTAGCTTTCTCCTTTCTGGGTAAAATTCTGTTGCAATATCGCATGGCATTTTGCAAAAGTAACCAAGTTAGGTGCATCACAATTTACTGTATTATTACCACTACTTAACATAAAAAAAATTATTAACAGTAAAACCAAAAAGATCAAATTCCAAGCGTAAGGCTGCATACTAGAAATGTGTGAATAACTAAAACTGAACCAGGCTTGAAGGAGTGTCAGGAGAAGTTACTACAGAAACAGTATATAAGTTTATATAGCAATTCCAAATTAAAGCTTGAATTGTAAATAATAGTCCTGACAATTGTAAATTATAGTTGCTATCCAAAATAATGAGTTGCATGCATTCGTTTACCCTGTCTGATGTGATGCCTTTTTTTTAGTGGCAGTCAGGCCCACAACCTCAGGCAGATGGTGAACACTTCAGTCTAAACACTGAAGCTTTCTGTCAACTCATCAGATGAGTCTGATGCTTTTAGTACTGAGTAGGAACACTAGAGATCATTGTTTTCTCTTGCAAAGTTAAAAAGAAAAACCAACAAAACAAAACACTAAGCCCAGTACTTCTAAGCAAACAGGGGGAATAATGTCTTTCTCCATACTTAAAATTGCAAAGCATCTTGTTATTTATGACTAGACTATAAAGTCTGTCATGCATGGACCAGCCTTCTATCTACCTTTAAAGACAAAATGGGTTAGTGTGAACCAGCTAGGTTTCTAAGTGTTGTAGTAAATACAAATATATATGACATGTTAGGTTCTTATGCTGTGAATTTCCATGTTAGCCAGTTTCTAACTACTGTAATATTTTCTGATACATAGTGTGAAACACTGCTTTTAGTCACATTTTAATGATAATTTGCAATTGGTTTGGGCTGCTTATATTATTGATATACTATCAATTAATGGTAGAACTTGCTACTTCTCAAGTGTTACTTCAGCTGAACATCATTTACTTATCAAATGCACTAGAACCATTGTTATGCCTAAATGGGTCAGACTTTCAAACATTAGAAAAGCTGTTGCTGTATGGGCTCACAGATGTAGTTTGACCATTTAAAACTGTGTAAGTTAATTGAGCGTGTTCATGTTAAATACTTAAATAGTACTTGAGAGCAAAATCAAATATTCATTTGAATTACCTCCAAATCTAGTGCAGTTTTGTTTTAAACCTATGCTCCTGATTTTAAGAGCATGGACCAGAAAAATGGAGTTAAACCTACCGCTCCCTTTGGCATTGCTAAAGGAGAGCTCAGCAAAGCCATGTGTGATGATAAATCTGTTGCCAGGATTTCACACTCTGTTTAAGGAACAGGTAATACACTGCTTCCTCCTAAAGGAAAACTTCATTTCAGAATATATTCAAGCTATGTTTATATATTTCTCTTGGATGTATTGTTCTGTGCAAAAAGTTTATTAATTTACATAAAATACAGAATATACTATTGTAGATATTAGTATATATGTAGATATTTTCTAAACTACAGATATGATTTTCAAGGGCAGGAATTGGTGACAATTGAGTAAAATTCTGTAGGCAGATGTTCTAGTTTCTGAAATGTCTGAATCAAGATACCCTGCCCTTCCCAGTGAGATAAACTTGCTTTAAATCTTAAATTGGTGTAAAAGTGGAGTCCTGTGATCTCTGAGAATAGATGATGGGCAGGGTAGAAATTTTCAAAAATAAATGAAAGTAACTTCAGTGTCTCAGAAAAACCAACACCTTTTGAACACCTTTTTTTTTTGTCATTAAAATGGACTTCAGAAGGGATTTATTATTCCTCAGTGCTGACACTGAGGTGACTTCGGTAAAGAAGAGAAATTGAGAAGCCATCTCAAAGCAGGTGAACAAGAGGGAATTGTTAGCATACAAGCCTTCCAATATAAAACTACTCAGGAGTACAGGTACCCTTTAAGTTTTCTATAGGTGGCAGTCCCTGTTGACAGCATGTTCTCTTCCCTATACAGGTAATTATATGCAGAACTGACACCTACTGCATTGCCTGTTTGTCTCCCTGGCAACCAGCAAAAATAGTGAATAGTGGCAAAGGAGAGAGACTGCCCATTTACTGGAGGCAGCAAACAGTGGAGTGATGGGGAAGTGAATGGGAAGAAAGGAAAGAATAGAATGAGATAAAAAGGGGAGATGACAGCATAAAGGAGAAAACAAAAGCAGGAAAAAAAAATAATATGACCTTAGCTTCTGGAGAGAAAAAAAATATGAAAGAAACAGGAAGGCAAACGAAAGGGAAAAAAATGTAGGCAATAAGGTGAAAAAGGGGAAATTGCACCAAGAGCAGGGTTCAGGACTGCACAGGAATCAAGAATAGCACAAGGTTATTGAGTGGAAGGTAGGAGAAAACATTAAAATCATAAATAGACAGAAAAACATTAGTGTAGACTAACAGCAATTTTGTCACAGAATTGGTGACAACATAGGCTGGAGAATACCCCAGAAAAGAAAGTGGGGCTAGGTGTCTAGGAATTTGCACTGAGATGGGCTGACATCAAGCCGATAGGTTGGTAAAGCAGAGTTACATTGAGGTTTGTGTCATCCTCCCTCCATGTCATTACTTGCACAGGTTATCAATGGCTTGCTTCCTCCCAGCTCTCCCATTTTTCTTCATGAGTTGCATCTGTATGTATCACAAAAAGAAGGGAAAGGGTAGGTTAAAAGGCAAAGCAAGGCAATATAATGTACTATTATTTAAACACAAATGTGCATAAGAAGGATGTGTACCATGTAACAGTGACCTTGACTCTCTGTACGTCCTAATGTAGTAAGAGGTGAAGATTTATGGGAGGTTTGCGAAGAAACACAGTTGAGAAAAGCCCTTCAACCAGTTCCTTATGTGAATCAAGAGGCTGCACAGGACGTGGCCTCTGCCCTGTGCTAAGATAACCGACCTATAAAGCAGCTTTGATATGAAAAACCAGGATAAGCAGAAAAAGTAGAGATGAGAATATATGTGTTCTCATCCGAACAGTCTACATTTCACCTGCATCCATGGGCCCTCCATTTCCTATAGAAGTGACCCTGAAAAAAGGAAACTCATTAGCATGGCCATTAGATGGAATTGCAAAAGGGCAATATGCAAAAGGGCCATACAACCACAGGATAGAACTGTTACTGAAAAACACATCAAAAATCTTCACTGAAAGATGTGAAATTTCATAGGTAAATATCTAACTACACAAAATGGCAGATGGACTTGACAGCACTGGCTCTGTTGAGGCGTGGGTTTCACCAGCAGATATTTTCTATATATTTATTGTATTTTATATATATAAGCTATTGATGCTGTGCACAGCACTTTCAGAAGAAATCAGCATGCCCAATGACTCATTTGATTGTAGCAGTATCAAGTATAATGTTCCTGGTAGCAGATCTGCAGCCTAGATAATCACACCTGGTGGTAACATTTAGATTAAATTGCACTTTGAAGTAAAATTAACACTGGCCCAAGTCTGAAACAACGTTAAATGTAAGGCTGTCAATCACAGGGCTTGTATCTGAAAACCTGTATATTTATTGAACACTTCTTTAAATGAAATTACTTTCTTATATGACTTACTAGAAGAAAACAGCTTCATATGCCTTGAAAATCTATAACTTTGTGGGCTGTAGTTCAACTAATTAATCCTTTCAATGTGTCACATAAGTACCTAATAGATAATTTTCTGTGAAATTATTAGGGTTCAAGAAAATGGCAATAATCAGAATATTCTGACACCTGATACAACTCTGGACAACTTCTCAACCTCCTTTTTGGGGAGTAATTCCACATGTCAATGCATGTGCACACAACACATTGGTGGAGGGTATTTCTGGTTGCAGGCAAGAGGATTTGAAAGAGAAAGTTGAGCCCAAAAAAGGAGTATCAACATCTTGTCCTTCACAGCGTCCAAAATGTTTTTAAATAATTGTATCACTTGCCATTCAATTTCTTTAATGAAAGTATCCTAATGAATGTATAGGCTTGTCACATAAGCATTTGATAATTCAAGCATGATTGCCTTAATCATGATGTAGAAAATCGTGAAAATAATATATAAAGGTGTAACGGAGAATGAGCATGTTGCGTATTTCTGAATTAATGTTTGCAAAATAGGGCTACCTGGGAGAAATAGGAATGTTGAGTTTTCACATAGAACCAAGATAGATGTAACTCAAGATTTAGTCTTTACTGATGTCACATCATTCCACAGATTATCTCCAAGGGGAGGAGGAGAAATAACAGAAACAGGAATTTTACCCTGTGTTTTTCCAAAAAGAGCCAAAAATCGTATAACTTCTTTACCAATAAATTATATGCACTATGTTATCTTTTAGTCATCCTGATATCTTACTAGCATTACCATGGGGAAGCAAGAGGCTAAGAATCTTATTTTTCAGGTAAAATGAGATAGGGAAAGTTCTGTTCTTATTAAGGAATCTTGAAGCTGTATTTATACAAAAATTAATGGGACTATAGGGTCATAAAGAATTTCTTACTAGTTTTCACCTTTGAGCATGGGGTTCAAGAGAGCTCAGAAAATTATGTATTTGAAACCTGTGCTGCATAGCTGATAAAATGTGTCAACATGCTGATGATACTTTATTTTATTAATGGTAATACTATCCTCATGCCGTGCAGAAAAATGAAAATTGTCTGAATTAACAAAAAAATGATGGGGTGTTTATTACAACACTCTTTTTAAAAAATATGGATCTTGTTACTGCATATAAGGACTTGTAAATGTACTGGCTAAGTGTTACAGTTTTATTTAGCAAGGCTGCTTGGTAGAATTGTTTTAATGTTCTTTTTAGAAAGAGTTAACCTAAAGGAGTGAAGGTCTTTTCTTTCACTGAAATTTAGCAGTCCTGTTAAGCATGTACTGGCTTATTTTCTAGGCTCACTTTTATTCCAGCTGTGAGTGGGAAACTTCAGGAAATCATTCCTAAAAAGCACCTTGAGGTGACTAAATTGCTACTTCATTTATATCAAGATGGACAAATTGAAAATCTGCCAACCACAGTCACCAGTGCAAGTCCTGCTGGACTCCCACCCAAACAGATGACACGTTTTGCCTACTCTGTGATGCAGATATGGGGGATTGATAGTTTCAAAGGTAGGAAGTTCTAGACCAACCTTGTAGATGATGAAAGCAAGTGGCATTCCTCCCTCTTTCCTTTGTCTCCCCATCAGGATAAGAAATGCTGTCATGGGAAACACTGAAATCATTTTAGGGGCTTTTCTTTAAATTGCAATGGCATGAGTGTCCACTTTCAGCAGCGAGTAGGAAACAACTGTCGCAGTACATGGTCTGCTTTGAGAAGGTCTCTTAGAAGTCTGCAAGAACACGGCCAAGTCCCTTTTTATCAAGTGGAGAGCAGTACTAGCAGAGCTTTTCATGTCCTGTGTCACGTGCTAGTAACAGTGCCCTTTCAGAAGGCTTGTTTGCAAAATATTAAAATGAAACAATAGTTTTAGCAAATGGCGCTAACTCTGACTTACAAATAGGACTTAAGCGACTGTCATTAATTGCCTTTCTTTTGTAGTTATGTAATACAGAACAGTTTGGGAGGGGGTTGTATGCTGCTAACCAAAGGATTTATTTTATGTTATTACAGTGGGTGTGTTGCACGTGTTCTATGTTAATGACAATGCTGTTTTACAGATGGGGACATTCAGGACCAGAAAGGTTAAAATTGGAGAGTTAGCAGTATCTAGGGTTGAAGAGATGGTTTAAGTGTCAAGACTGTGACCCTAGCAGCTGAGAGGGAGGGCAGGGGCTTATTAGTCTGGTACTCAAGATGCCTAGCTGCTGTTCTTTCACATGGCACAAATTCTCTGTATGATTTCAGATGATATCTGCATCTCACATCCCCATATGGAAAATTGGAATAATAGTATTTACTTTAACTAAAATTCTGTAGTTAAAAGCCATAAGATTAGGAATGGCTGGATCCATTAAAGAGTTGAGTGGCCTGAAATTCTGTGGCACTAAACTATTCTTGGAAGCTAGATTCATTTTTATCATCCTTGCAGAACCTAATCATCTTAGAGAAGGAATCACTCAGTAAATGTTTTTATAAGAACAACCCTTCCCACCTTCTATAAAGCATTAGAAAAGTATTTACCTGCAGGATATATGCCAACTACTTGATGTTTATAACAAAATAATCAATGTAGTTTGACTAATAGGAATTAGTATTTTAAACAAGTTTTCTGTAACTTCAGCATTAATAGTTCTGATTTCACTTTATGATCGCATCTCTAAGAGAAACTACTGATGGTCAAAGTGAGCTATGTATCCTGTAACACGTTATAACTGCTTTCTGAGGTTGATAACAACGCTATGATTGAAAGTCCTCTAATTCAAGAACTCCAGCTTAAAAATTCTGTATCTGTTAAACACAGAAGTCATCTCATGCAAACTGATCAATCTTTGTGCACTGCTCAGGTGGTCTTTTTGTGGTCTTTTATTGTCAAACTTCTTTGTATTTTGGGGCATGCAATCATATTTCCTGCATTCACTGAGCCTCTGCAGCAGCTTAAGATGTTTTGCTCATTCATCAGCAGTTTGAGCTTAAAAATGCTTAGCTGTGAAGTAGCACAACTGCATCACGACTTTGTGTTCTCTGCTTCAGGGCTTGTAACCTCCAGTACAGCTATACAGCAGACAGAAAGTAGTGTTACAGCCTAAACTGTGCCAGCAAGATTCAACAGAGCTTGTGTGTCAGAGTTGTTAGTCAAAATTATCTTCAATTCACAGTCAACAATTTCCATCTTTGTTGTTCATTCCCTTTGTTTCTTGCTGGACATGATTGTTTTCAGGACTCTTAAATCTTTCTATTTTTATTTTGCCATTTACAAAAGGAAAGTCTGTATGTGGTGTGTGCAGATTCCTGTATAAAGTTAGTGAGAGGAATTCCTTAAAATTAGCAGAGGAGCTCAAAATTGCAAAATCTCCTGGGTTCCAAGAGCTTTGTTACATTATTTGTTACCAAACACTTACTGCCTTTGTTAAACAATTCAAATGGCTTATTCAGTTAACTTGTTCTAAAGTCTCCTGTATTTTAGAATAATATGTTTCTAATAACCAGATCGCTCTGGCACAAAAGAAACAGTAGCTTCAGTATTCAATGAATATTTAAAAGCTGATCTGCTTTAAAAGCTGACTGTTGGTTAGTTTTCATGTTTCCTATTTGGGGCTTGAATTTTTAAATTTTCTCCAAGTCTCTCTGGTTGAGACTTGGTAATAACAAAAAGAGGACAGCCGGTGAGTCATTTTCTGGTTTGCATCATTGTGGCTTAACTTTTCCTTAGTTCCGCAAAATATGAGTGGATGTGTTTGAGTTGGTTTTAGGATTAATACAGTATGGGCATTTTTATTCTGGGAATAAATATTCATTCTTCGATAGTTCTTGTCATCAATATAGTCTGCACTTTTTCTGCTTCCTCCGGTAGTCTTTCGAACAGAAATTCGAACTATTAGTTATAAGGCAAGTGATTTTAAAAAAACACACAGGTGTCAGGTGCAGGTGGCAAATCTTTTCAAGGTTAATAGCCCGTTTGTAATGGAATATGGTGACCTTAAGGAAATATAATGATTTGTAAATAAAAAGTATAGGGATCTTGCACTTCACTGCTCAACTCTATTGACCCTGACATGCAACCATCACGTGAGAACTAGCAAAAAGTTGGTGATAATAAATAATACCCCTTGCTGGTGACAGTGCCATAAATGTTCATCATAATAAACAAATATTGAGAATGGAGAAACATACAGATTAATCTGGGACAACAGAGTACAAAATACAGCAGTGCGATGTTTGAAAAAGTATTTCTGTTTTTTTATGTCGGTTCCAAATACGTTATCTGCATTAGGTGTGCTTTTAGGAGCATAAAAGTGGAAGGGTCTGTCAAATGGAGCCCACTCTTTCTATGAGATTGTCTATAGAAGAAAAGAGTTATAAGTTAAGCAGTTCAAGAATTTAATTTTTAAACACTCGCCTAAAAGCAGGATAATCTCCTGATGAAGAGGTTTGATTTGGCATGATTTTTTGAAGGTTTGTCTCCACACAAATATATATTCAGCAAATAAATGTGCTGTTTCTGGGTGGTTTATCTTTAAAAATGTATAAATATATATTTATATTCTATGTATCCATCCTTATTTCTGTTTTTTTCTTTTGCTCCTGCAGTTTATTGTGGAGTGTCATGGGAATACACTTCTTCCCCAATTTTTGGGCATGTACCGGCTTACTGTTGATGGAGTTGAAGTATATATGATTGTTACAAGAAATGTGTTCAGCCATCGTTTATCTGTTTATAGAAAATATGATTTAAAGGTGAGAAATAACTGCTGATTAAATAACTGACAAAGTAGCTGAAAGTCTTTACTATAAATGTTAGATTATGCTGATGCTTGAATATTGCTCAGAATTGTAATTAATTTAAGATTGTGTTATGTAAGAACCAGCATTAACTGGTTTACTTCTGCACCCAGGTTTAGCAAAACTGAAGGATGGTTTTATAGAAGTTGTACAAATTTATTTGTATTGTGCGTTTTTAAATGCAGCAATTTAACTGGGTATGTTTGTTAAATGTAACTAATGGGTAAAGGTAGAACCCTTCACACAAGTACAATAATAAATCTGCTTCCTATAGGCTTTTATCAACATTATGGAAAGCCACAACTGATTCTGCAGAGGACTTTTATAAAATAACTAAATACCATCATCATTTAAACCATTTAAATGCTACTAACAAAGTACATCACTACTACAAAAGCTTCATATTTCACTCTATATTTTAAACATAACCCAAGCAAAAATCAGAAGGTTCTTAAAAAACAAAATTTCTGTTCCTTTTATGATAAGGTGTGTTTTAGTTTTGTTTCAGAAAGTTTATCTGTTCATCCTAATTTTGCCAGTAGTTAATGTACAGTGCTTACAACAAATGCAGTCTTAGTCTTTCTACCTAAGGGACTGTATTTTAATTTCCTCTGTAAAGTCTCCCCTTAGAAACCTACTTCTTTATAATACATTTAATTTCTACGTGTTGAACTGCTAAGTGCATCTGCAAGCTTGTTTTATGATGTTTATTTAGCATTCTGTCTTAAGAAATTTGTAATGCTACATACTGCACCATCCTTTCCTATTGTCAAGTATCTACCTATCAATTGGTAAGATAGTTGACTGAATGTGATTTATAAGAACTGATTTCCAGACTGTCAACAATTGACTTTTTGGTATTTAGTATTACTGGCAGCAGAGCTTACCCGAGACAGATGTTTTTTTAATTTGAGAACTGTATGTGTTTTAGAGCATCGTAATGTCCAGATGCATTAAAAAAGGGATGAAGAAAAAAACATAAATGATATACAGTATGTTCTTAGCATTGGTGTCAACAGCTTTTACTGTTATTTACCTCTGTGAATGCTTCTGTACTCTATTCAGTTTGTCCAGCTGGACAGAATTGCTTTAAAGATAAACTTCTCTTGCAATTTAAATTTAACATCAATATCATATTATTCTTCAAAACAAACTCCTTCACTGAATAGATTTTTAGTGCCACTACGTATATTATAAATCACTTTTTCTCGATTTTCATTGCTACAGCATCTGCGGTTGTAGGTTCAGGGTCCTTTTTCATATGTGAGTATTTTTGACACTGGCTTAGAGCTCACTAGTAGCACAAGTTTCTACCTGTGTAGATACTAAGAAAAAGAGACCACAGATCAGCATAGGATTTCAAAGGTATTTTTCTGGCCACTGAGGCATTTTATTAAAATTACTTCAGTGTCAAATTTGGCAATCTCCCTAATTTTTACTATTGTAAACCCGCTTTTTTTCCTCCAGTTTGGTTTTCAGCTCATCTTTTTTTGAGCCCAGCAGTCTTATTGGAGCAGTCTGTTGGAGCACAGAATACCACATAAAAGGTATATCATCAGTAAACTAAAATGTCAGACTTTGACCAGGCTTTATTATCAGTTAATGATATAATGCGATGAAATCCCTGCCTGCTGGGCCATACATAATAACTAAGACATACTGTCCCGTTAATCTTTTCTCTCCATCCTTTCTAAGTTTTCTGAGTTTCTCTCTGCAAACAGAATAAAACATGGTATAAAAAGATGTGGTTGGGGATCCTCATCTTCTTTAAACTAAAATGACTCCACTCCAGCATTTCTTTACACAATATCCACCTTCCAACAAACGATAGAGCTCATTTACCCATCTTTCGATGTCCACTTATCACGTTTGTAGTTACTATTTCTTCCAGTGCTATTATGTGATAAACAAGCTCTGGGTACTTAAAGGTGTGGTCCTGCTCCAAGAAATTTGCGAGGAAATACACACAGCCATTTTTTTGTCACCTCCAGCTTATTCAGAAAGCACCATATTGCCTACTAGCTTTCAGCTAAAAAATAAATAAAATAAAATAAAAATATGTCCAAAATTTCTTTAGCAAGTACTTTAAATCTTGTGAATCCACAGTCTCATCTCTTCTTTTAACTTCATGTTGCTGTGAGGTGCTTTGTTCTTGTTTGTACTTTGTGATCTTTTAAGTATTTTTATGTGTTTATATTGTGTGACATCCTTTTCAAATGTGTGTTACATATGTCCAAATAGTTATATAGAATAGGCTATTCCATAACCGTACAGCTAAGTTGGCACAAAAAGATGAGACGTCTGCCAAGAAAACTGAACTTCCAGGATGATAGTCTCAAAATGAGGATGAGACATGAGGAAGAAGCTCCAGCAGTCAGGAGGACAATAGATGTAGAGCATTTGAGGATTTAATCCATCTTTCTTCTCTCATGATACATCTTCTTCAAGTGATTGCAGCAGTTCAGTGGCCCTGGGCATTCTACCTACTGTATCACCTTTCTTTAAAACAGCTCTCAAGTTCAGAAGGATGCAGCTCATCCACTTTTTGACCTGTTATCATAACATTTTCAAATTAGTTTCTGACATATGCACATTTTTAGATCCATTTTTTCTGTTTCAGGGCTCTACTGTGGCTCGAGAAGCCAGTGACAAAGAAAAGGTATGGTGCATTTCTGTTTCTTTTTCGGTTATCTAACCTGCTAGCTAGTCTCAGGACAAACATAACCAGTGCTGTTCTGCCCCTTTTCTTTGTTTTCTGTCATTATTCTCCCCTCTTGAGTTCTACCTTATTCCCTCCTTTATCTTTCCTCTATTTTCTGCAGACCTCTGAATATTGGTTTGCAATGGTGTTGAGATTTCAGAGGTAAGTGAGCCAATCCTCTACCTCCTCCTTTTCCTTTTTTCTCTTCTCTTCTCTTCTTAGTTTCTTCAGGGCCTGCCCTGTGGTAGGAAAACATCAGGACTTTCTTCTCTTCCCTCCTGCTTCTTCATCTTCTTTCTCTTGCTCTTTAATATTGAGATTTATGGATACTCCATGTCAGTTAATGGAATGATGTGATGTGGCACCACTTCTAAAGTGAATGCAAAGATGAACCAAACCTTGAATTGTGAGAACCTTTGGGTATGTAAAGCTCATACAAAAGAGCAAACAACAGACTTAGATGTACATGTAGCTATAATGAGAAACAGTCTCCCTCAAATTCTGGGCTGAAACTTTGCTCTGAAAGGAAATTGATCACTTTGGTTTTCTCCATCTCCAACTTCAACTCATTTGGAAAATTTAATGTTCTCAAAATCAACATTTCTCTGAGGTTTCAGTGAAATAGCCTGATGGCACTTCAGGAGAGGTTTATCTAGAAATTCTACAGATAACTGAAGGTGCAACATAGTTTCTATCGTCTAAAACTTCTTAGATTTCCAAATTTGGGTGAAGTCTAGGAACCCATGACCCTTGTTTTCTTAATTTTTCCAAGCACATTCCTTCTGAATTAACGTAACATCATTCAGCAGTTCACTGAAAAGACTTCATTTTATGTTGTCCCCAAATTCCATTCAGATCATTTGTTTTTCTCCTAAGCATTAGTTGTACCATATCTGCCTCTCTGAGTCTTCTACAGATTGCACAACTGCACTAAGGACATGCAGTAGCTGTCAGTCCTACAGTTCTCACTGCATGAAAAACTCTGCAAAGTTATTCCACTTGGTCCTAAGGTACAAGTGAACACTTAGAATTCTTCCAGCATTAGGCAGCTACCATGTCCCAAATGCCAACTGCAGTTACAGTAGTGAGCATTAGCTCTCTCTTGCTGTACCAAGCCCCCAAGATCATGTCTTAAATGGTCTCTATTCTTTTCTTGTGGTCTATTTTTGTTCTTGTTTAGTAGCACAACTCTAGTGTTTTTGAAGCAGAGGGATTAACCCTTCAGTGTCTTACAAACAATACCTAGTGTCATTGAAAACCTCTGCTGGTAGTACTAAAATAATCTGACAGAAATTAGGAGAGCAAATTATTTTGATGGGACTACTTCAGGTTGCAACATTAATGCTTGGCATAGTAATGTAAAATTTAACAATAATTACATATATTCAGCTGTACAGGAGCTGATACTATACAGATATTTAGTGCGGTGGTTTTGAGCAGTTTTAGGAATTTGTCTCCTAATAATAAATAGATTAATAATAGTACATAGGTACTGCAGTTAATACGTTGAGTGAGAACCTCAAAGAAACAGTGCCTTAATTTTGTTCCCATGTAAGTTCATGGCAAAATTACTATTGAACTTGATTATAGCTAAGTTGAAACAAAGTTGTGTGGTTTTGTATAACTGTATACAACAACTATTCTCTATGTTTGATGTGAAAGCATAACTTCAGTAAGGCCAATAAAAAATTCCTATCAACTTCAACACATCTAGAACCTCCCCTTTTATCCTGAGTACTTCTGTGAAAGAAATATAAAAAAACCTGGTCCCCCAAATTCTTCTTCTGCTATTTTAAATCTCACACATCATTTTCTTTTCAAAAGAATTTGATTTCTTGGAGACAGAACTACACCAAGCTTATTGATGTTGCAAGCAGACGGTCTAAGGCTGTTACAACAGCCTTCTGTTACTCATTGTTCCCCTCAAACGCCAATGCAGTGCAGCAGGGAAGCCACAAGCTAGCACTCGGAACAAACATTTCTAAGAAAGGGAATTAGCTGGGTAAACCTCTAAGTTCATAGAGGGAAAAACATTTTACAAACACTTTTAGGGATTCAAGCAAGGGAAGAATAGTATTTTGCTTATTACATGGTTTTTGTCTAAGATTTGGAGTCTGCTGTTTGATTTGAAAGGGTCAGAAGAATACACTACTGCGTGTCTGTATTGTAGATGCTCAGAACATTCATCGACACTGTGATCTGAATCTCCTGCAACAGGCACTAGAACTGCAGTGGTTTACTCATCTAAACTACTCAGGTGTTTCTAATGCACAGTTTTTAAGCTTAAATAAAAAGAGGGTTGTGTATTTATACAAATAGACAAGGAAAGTTTGTCTTTGAAACTCTGAGCAGTGCTAAAGGCCTGCTATCATGAGATATATCTCTGCACGTGTGGCACTAATTTCAGCACATTAAGAATTGTGTTGACATAAGTATGGAAATGGTCCATTATTCATAACTGGCAAGTGAGAGCCCTGTAGCATGTTTTTTCTCTTCCACTTTCTCTTAAGTAGATGTCACTTTTTGTTTGTTGTCTTCTGTGGGAATCTCAAGCCAATCTAAAAGATGTTAAAACGCCTGGGAAATTTTAGCTTGAAAAGGAGGAAAAAAAGAGAAAAGAAAAAAAATTTTAGCAAATGTTCTGAAGAGATTTTGGCGTCTCCTATGTTAGAAGAAATTTCTCTGAATGATTAAACAAAACCAGACAATCTCAAATACTTGGCTGGTGTAGTAACTTATTAGCTAATTTTTAGCCAGAGACAAGTTAAATCATCCATTTATTAATATCGCCCTGAAATGACATTAATAATAATAATAGAATTTCAATTAATGGCAGCATTATTTAATTACTTATTGTAAAGGTATCCACTGCTATTCACATCTGAAAAACAGAAAAGTAATAAAAGACAGGAAGCTTTTGGTGCTAAAATGTATGGCTAAAATGTCTGGCAATGCTGTAGTTTTTAAATGGGCTTTTAAGTAATTCACATTTAATTTCAAATGCCAATATTAAAGTAATCAAATGGTTTTCAGAATATTAAGCATAGTATGTTAGCCTCTTTTAAAGCTGCAGAAGCCAGAAAACAGAAGAGCAAGTCTTTCAGTCACATTCTAATGCAGACTCTAAATTTTAGATAAATTACTTCGAAATGGCAAACTTGGCTAAAATTATGTTCTTAAATCTTTTTCGTATCAAACTAGTCTTTTGTTATTTACTCAGTTTATAAAGAAGAGGCAATTCTGCAGAAAGATTTAATGGACTATAAAATAAGAAATCAGGAAAATAATTTTTCTACTTTAGTTTTGTAGTGTAAAATAAGTATTAGTATTCAAACTTGGTTTTTAAATCAGTTTTTAGGAAGACAAGCTAGCTGGAATGACTTTGAGAATGTTACTTTTCTGTCCTGTTTTCAGTTTATCTCCTGTTTGACTGTCTTCAACTGTTTTATACCCTAACATATTGATGAGAAGCTCTGAAACTGTCATTTCAATATTTTGTGATAATCGGTGTGAAGACAAGCTCCATCCCTTAGATTTCACCTTAACACACAATTCCTCTCATCTGCATTATAAGTGATACTTTTAATAACAAAGGCATCACTTTCTTGGCAACAAGTATCATAACGTGCACCTACAGATGTCTTGAATTTTAAAAGAACAGTATGTTTCAACAGTTGTCAAATTCTGACAGCTGCTCCCTTATTTTTTTTTTAGGCTTTAGTTCTCTTTATTTTTATTTTTTTGTTCTTATTATTTTAATAGTGGGCATTTTCTATTCATTCCTTGGACAATTTTGCCCTCTTAAGTGAAACCAGGATAATGCAGAACTCCCCTGGTGGTCCCCCTGCTCACAATTATGCTATACTTGCAGTACGACATCAAATTAGCAGTTACAGCTGAGTCTACTTGTTCTTATAAAGAACATAAGCATGTTGCTTGTGAGTGAGCAACTCAGAAGGAAATTAGAAGAAGAAAAATAAAACCTAACTAAACAGAAGCCCATCATATTGCATCTTTCTTGAGCAATTTCAGAGATTATTACATGTGTTTAAATGAATCTAAAACTGGTTGCCTTGCCACCTTTGTGGTATGTGTTGTTTCATAAATAAGCCTAAATGCAGAAAAACTACAGTAAATACATTTGAACAAAGGATTTTCTATTCAAGTTCCTTTTTGGAAAAAAATTGCCATAGTTGACAGCTTCGTTACATCTTAGTTAAATTGTATGCAG
Organism: Haliaeetus albicilla; assembly: GCF_947461875.1. Classification (NCBI taxonomy): domain Eukaryota; kingdom Metazoa; phylum Chordata; class Aves; order Accipitriformes; family Accipitridae; genus Haliaeetus; species Haliaeetus albicilla. The sequence goes on along the minus strand of NC_091484.1, from coordinate 60,675,874 downwards.
AATACATAGCTCTGATAATTAGATTGGAAGATGCTGCTAGATGCAACAAATCACTTCTTAGCTTTACTTTTTATGTTATATATTACAACATATAATAATTAACTGATTTCTGAGAGGACAATTATAACTAAAGGAAGAAGGATTTTAGTATAGGAACATAGCAACAAGATTACTCAGTCTTGAATTAGTTTTTTTCTTTTGATGTCAATAGGTAAAACTTCATTCAAGCTAGATTATCCCAAAATCTGAGCTATTTTTTCCTGCTATTTTAAAATTGCTAATTTCAGAACAGCATTTTTTTTTACTTGTTTCTTTTAGTGATTTCATATTCTGATCTCACACAACAGATATGTGAAGCATGTCTTAGATTTCTCTGTGAAATGAATCTCAAGGTTGCATATACAGAGATTATAACTTTCAAAACATTACACTGCAATACATTGCAAAGATAGGAACAGTCATTCAGAGTTCAGATTCCTATTTCAGCATTTAGCCTTCACATGACACCAATCCCATTATTGTTTTTCAAAACAAATCACTAGTTTGCCTTTGGTTTTTTGTTTGTTTGTTTGTTTGTTTAAAAGTCTGTTTTCCATATGTTAAAAGAATTTAAAAAAAATAAAAGGGGAACTTCATGTTGCATTTTATATGTTGCATGTTCATTTTGCAGCAGGAAGACATTAACCCTAGGGATAATTCTGGATGTATTTCCCTGAGCATTGAAAAGACATATAGTTACTATTTTGGTACATGCTCGAATTCCTAATCCATCTACAACGTTCCGCACAACTTTTTTTGTCCTACAAAAATGCCTGTTACACTGGCTGAAGCCATTCCAGTGTTCCCTCTCAAACCCCATTTTGGGGTCACAGCTCTATTTCCATTGCCATTTATAGTCCTGTGATGCCAAGTGGAGCTGCAGACCCTTGTTCTGTTAGAAACCCCTTTCTAGGACAAGACAAATTGTACAACAGAAGTTTGGACCCAGCTCCCATAACTACTGGAGGAAAGAAGCTGCAACCTTCAGCTTTCTAGAGAAAGCTCTAGTTATTTTTCCATCTTGTAGATTAGTGACTTGAGACTTTTGATTCAGTTCAAAACCACCTGTGCAAAATTATTTCAAACTATATTATAACATTTATCCTTTTTTTAAAAATACTGCCTTCTATATATACTGCTGAGCCCAGTCAGTCTAAAGTTAACTTTAAAAAAAAAAAAAAAAATTAAATAAGGTGTATGTGAGCCATTCGCTGTGAAAAGAAGCCTAGGGTGTAGAACTTCACTCTTGGCAGATGTTTTATACAATTTTCAAAAGTTATGAACTGTAAGCCCAATTTTGCCATGGTTAACTGTGTGAATAACATGACTCATGGCTAGTTCCAAACAAACAATAAGACTGCTATGCAGCATTTCTCCTACAACCTAATCTTTGCCTTTGTTAGGTGAAAAATCGCTGCCAGATTGTGAAGACAATTAGTCTTTTTCCTTTTTCAATCCAAGACTTATTCTGAAATTTAACAGTCCTACAGCTGTTTTACCAAGCTTCTTCCAAAATGTCAGCATTAATGTTAGCCATGATTTTTGATCATGATGCACAAAAATCCCTTTGGAAAAAAAAATTGCTAATATTCATTTCAACACATTAGGATAGGATAATGAATTGAGATGTGTTAAGAAATCTGCAAAAACTATTTCCAGATGCATAGAGAAATAAAAATTCACCTGGTTCTTACCTTTCAATAATTTTTTTTTTTTTCCAAAACAACATCAGTGGGCTGTTTCACCATAATTTTAGTTTTTGAATCAGGCTTTACACATTCTGTCATTTTAGTCAAAGAAATCTTTACTGCTTTTCAGCCTTTTCAAAGGCAGTGAAATCTTCCTGCCATTAAAATTCTCTGTGACCATGGCAAACTTTGGAATGCAAACCTGAAGTATGCAAATAACACGCTTTTTTAATAAATAAATACTTCATATTTGTAAAATCTATTGTGCCTTTCTTGCATCTTTAAGTAGGGGATTAAAAATGATGGAGATGGTTCAGAAAGAAAATCTATTATTAATTTAATGGAAGTAGTTAGATGTTCATCTCCTGTGCAGCTCTTAAAATATTTAGTTCTTTAATGATAGTAATATGTTCATTATAATGAATTACATTCTAGGAGAATCTTTTTCCAACAGGATTTTCGTTCATTGGAAATATTTGAGACTTCATTAAAAATTAACTGAATCAATTATTTCATTAAAGCAAAGCCTCAATTTTTTCATTCAGATAATGTTTTCAACTACCATAATGTGGTTTTCCTTGTATTTATTTATTTCAGTGCATAAGAAGAAAATGTACATATGCAGATTTTTCAACATGAACACATATATTATTAATTTTAAATAACTATGAGAGCCCCTTCTAGTTGCATATTTCATAGGTTTTAATTCCTAAATTCACAAATCAATTTTAAGACATGAATTTCAGTTAAAGTACTACTAGAATCACTACTAGTGCTGGCTGTCATTAGTAATATTTGTGACTGCAACAGTATCCTAGGGCTATTCAGCTTTAAATAAATAGGGAGAATGATATTGCCTAGCACACTAAAAAAAAGCTTTGTCTAATAACACCCAGAAAGAGGGAAGACAGTAGGCTGGGAGGCATCATACAAATAATGTGGTGAGGGCAACCACTGGCACATAGCTTTTTAGCCCCACTGCTTTTACATTTTCCTTTTTCTTCACATGCCTCAGTACTGTTTTTTAATTTATGCAGTTCTTCACTTGCCAAGTCTTCACAGCTACAGGTGTTTGGGTGAAGAAAAATGACCTCAGATAAAAATCCTCAGAAGGATTATTGAGGACTGGGGGAGTCTGCACACGAGGCAGTGAAGAGTCTGGCTTTTTGGGAGAGCTGATTCACTGCCCTGGATGTCCTTGGGAGTACCCCTTGGGTCTTGTGATGGCAGGCAAGAAATGCGGCTGTCAGCTTTGCTGGCTCACTTTTATTAAAAATAGATTAGAGACAAGGTTAAAGTGCAATATGGCACCTGCATGACTGACTGACCAGCTCTAGCATCTTCCAAAAAAGACATTGCTTGTAATTTAAGTTTATTTTTCCTGAAAATAGGACCATCTTCAGTGGAGAAGAGTACTCCCCCCTCCCACCGCCTGCCTGGTCTGACTGGCTGATGCTGTGCTGTGCAGGAAGTCTGTGGCAGAGCCTAGAGATGAACCTGCATCTCAGCATCTTAACCACAAGTGCATCCTTCCTCTTTACTCACACCTAAGCTTTAAACAGCATTAATGGGGGGGGGGTTCAGTATTAATGGGTTTACTTCTCTTTATCCTCTGCCTAGTCTAATAAATAACTCAAATATACTAGGTGGAAAGATAATCTGAGGATTTTTTTTTTTTTTAGTGACTTTGCATTAGAAATGAAGGGAGCTTGGTTTCCTGCATTCTTTTCATTATTGTTTCATCTTAAATTAATTCATCCAAATCTCCTCTCCATTCCTAAGCATCCCACGCACTGGATTCCATCCTCCAGTGTTGGCAACATCCCTGGATCTGCAGTCCTGCCTCTGCAGAATTAGCCCTGGTCCATGGGACGGTTTGCTAGATTGTATATGATAATCTCTACAGCTGTTAGTCTGGAATGCTTATCTGATGTTTCCCCTACTCATTTTCATCCTAAACCACTTAAGAATAGGCCAGAAGGAAAATCAATGCACGCTGTGCTGTCATATTGTAGTAAACAATTCATTGTGAGTTTCAAGAACTGTCTGACTTTGTGTTTAAGTAAAGCAGCAGAGCACTGCAGGATGACTCCTCCACAGAAGGAGTCTGGGACGGATGAATGGTTATAGCTCCATCTCGGCTGCTTGGGGTTTTTTTCCTTTTATTTTAAATTAAAATATAGAGCGTCTCTATTAGAGGCTATTTTAATATATCAGAATGTTCTAGATGCAATACAGTAATAATTCAGAGCAGCCAGACTAGGACCTTATTTTTTTCCAGAGTTCATAGGTCTCAGGATGCAATGGGTTTAACATGGATTCGTAACTATTAAAAGTTAATAACTTTTATTAACTATTAAATAGTTAATAAACTATTGAAACTATTAAAATGTTATTAATTGCTTAAGTGGTTTTGAGCAATTATTGGAAGAAAAGTGTCACTTTTCTAAACAAAAGCAGCATTGTGGGATCTTGGGCAATTCACAAATTCCAGGTCCGAAAAATAAATTTGTACAGTTGGGGAATGGAGTATTTCAGCCGCTTCTGTGCGCAGCCCAACAGCAAAAAGAACTTTTGGCCATTGTGAAGATCTATGAGGGCATTTCAGGGTCTGCTATGATGCTCACATTTTAATGCTGTGCTTTCCAATATGTACATTTTGGAGCAGAGAAAAGAACCTCTGAGATTCTTTTCCTTACTGTGTCATAGGAAGAAAAGAAACTTTATGAAAAATACCATCTCCAGTAAGGTTATAAGTAATGTCTGACTAGTTAAACTTATGGAGGACATTCCAGTAGGCTGATGTTAGCTGTCTTTTATTCCTAGTGGAAGGACTTTCAGATTAAGGGGAAATTATTTTATTCAAAGTACCCATTCGTTCATGGTCATTGATGGTTGCAGCACTCGGTTGTTCTGCAACATTTTCTTTGTGAAGAAAACCTGTTCTTCCATACTGTTGATTAAAGGTGGGGGGCAGGGAGAAAGGCTTTTCATTGCTCTTAATGCGCCAATTTTTTAAAGGCTCTGATTGCAGAAGCTACTATTACTTCCAGTTTGCTTGACCAAATACCCTGAAGGAACTGCTCTTTTGTTTTTTGGCTTGCTGGGTTTTTTTAAGTGAACTTCCAGTCATTGCCCTGTGAAAACAGAGCCCGTTTGAGGGGTCTTAGTACTGAATCCAGTGGTTACTCTGTCTGGCTTTCCTTAATGCTGTTGCAAATCGCTTCACAGGAGAGTTAAAGATGAAGATAATCAACTAATGCTCCAACATCAAGAATATTTAATTATGTATTTAAAAGGCAGTGGTCTTCTCTGGCATTTGCCACTTCTAAGCAGCTTTTCGTAATTCTCGTTCACTTGATGCTTTCAAATAATTATTTGGTATTGGGCAATTAGAAACATTCTCAGTAGCTATGTAAAATGCAATCGAATCTGACTTCATCTCTAAGATCTGATGCAAGCACTCTGTTATGAGTATATATAGATTGTGTTTCGATTTCACTTATTGCCAGTCACTTTGACAAATGACGTCTTGGAAGAAGCTCGATGCAAATCAAGGTTCGATGCAAATCAAATATCGAGTCGGAGATTTTGTCTTGGCTACGTTTGCCACATGCCCAATAAACACATACCTTCTAGGCCACCTACAGGAGGGATAAACTAAGGAAACGGCTCCATGGGTGCAGTTACAGAGAGCTGCATGTGATGGAGGTGCTTCTGCCTCCCCCGGAGGGGCGGCTCGGCAGTGCCCTCTCGGGCGCAGGGGGGCTCCGGAGGTGCCGCTGCCGGCGGGGGGGCCACGCCGGGCCAGCAGCTTCACCACACTCCTCTTTGCGATCCCGCTCTTACAGGAGTTTTGGTTTATTTTAGGCCAAAGAGCTGCCGACGTTCAAAGACAATGATTTTATTAACGATGGCCAAAAGATTCATATTGATGAGAATAACAAAAAGATGTTCCTTGAGAAACTCAAAAAGGATGTTGAGGTAAGAATGTGCCTGTTCAGTTTTATGGGATTAAGATGTGTGGCAAATTACAGATATCCCAGGAAATTGTACCTGTAATTCATTAATTAAAACTCTTGTTTATAAGACTGTAAGCACTGACTGTTTTAAATGAGACACAATTTAAACTTTCAGGAGTTGATCTCTGCTTTTGCTGATGTGATAAATGGCTTGCTGCCATAGCTGGTTGCCATACATTGTCCCTGCCTTGATGATGTTAAAATGATGGTACTACTTAGTACTTAAGCACTTTACAAGCCTAGTACTTCCAAATGCCCCCAAGAGAGAGGTGAGTATTGTTAGTTGTATTTTACAGGTGGAGGTACACCAGAGCTGAGGCCGTACACAGACTGTGGTCCATAACAGAGGATGTAGCATCCCCATTCACAGCCATGCATGTTCTATTTGTTTCATATTAGTAATCCAGTTTTAAATCATCCTTTGTATTGCAACAGTAGAGTGCTTCAGTAATTAGTATACAGCAGTTGGACTCATTATCTTAATGTAGGCTTTCATATAAATTTGTAATTGCCTGAATATAGTCAATACTTAATAGAAAAGTGTTAATATGTGAATTTAATGTAATATTTTATTGTAACTGATTTAGTTCAGCAAATAAAAGAAAATAAATATTGGCATAAGTAGTTCACACAGCTTGACTTTAGTTTCCATAATTGAAAATATTGTCACTAAACACAGTATTTTGCAGCCCTTATACTCAAAGCCTAAAATCTGTTTTCCTTGTTGGAAGAGACCTCATAGCAAAATTTGTCTGTGACTTAATAAGACTTTCAGCTATTTATAACAAAATGGCTCTGTGAATTGACTTGTCTAGTTCTTCAGATCTGTATCTCATTAGTTCCACAAAACAAAATACTGTAACTTTAGAATTTACCCAATGGTTTTCTTTTGAGGAAATCTAATTTCCCATCATAGTAATGATGAGAAATTTATGGTGATGATAATTATGAAAACATAAATATGTTGTGAAATATCAATGTGTGTTTATTTTATATTTAAAATATTGTGCTGGAAAACTGCTCTACCGATGTCACAGCTCTAGAGATAAGTTTGTTTGGGTTTAAGTTTTGTGCTCTTATAACACGTACTGCTGTTGCTGACTAATGCTTTTACAGTCAGTAGGTTGGAGACTGTATGTTAAGTATGTGCAAGGAACGTGGAAGATAGTTTATTACCCCAGAAAGGGGATTGTGTGTGATCTTCTACATCATTTACCAGATTGTGAATATAATGGCGGATTCCAGATCAGGTCTTGAGAGGTTATTTTTTATGGTTTTGAAATTTATGCAGAGCATTGTTAAATATCCATGTAAACTACTAGTGTGAAGTGATTTGGCACCTGATTTTAACAACAGCAAGCTGTTCTTTAACCTTGTTTTTCTTTTATTGGTTCTTCTGCCCTTGTTAGTTAACTGATAGTATGTGCTTTATACCCAATGTGTAAACACTCGCATTTCACTACAATTAAAGAAATGTGCAACTCTTAGCATATGATTATCTTATCATACAGTATTTATAGTTAAACATATTATGGAGTAGTATTCTAAACTACATGACTTTATACCTGTTCTAGTTTGTCACTGAGTAAGTTTCGTTTCTGTATTTCTCTCATAATCAAGTCTTATGTCCCCTTCCTGTGTTCAAACAGGCAAGTATCTATTACTGCTCTTTTGGTGTCCTCTTGTCTATTTTCCTGTAATTTTTCCTTATTCCACTGAAAATGTCTTGAGAAAAAGCACATAAGGATATTTTTTCCATTTAAAATCAGATGATCTTTTCCTTGTGCTGATCTCCCTAAGTCTTTTTGCTGTCAGCAGTAGCACACTTTCCTCCCAAGAGCCATTCTCTTCTAATGTGCAGTTCACTGTTTCTCCCAAGAATCTGTTCTCTTTCATGCTTTTTATATGATTATTGGTAGATTTTTCTCCTGTCTGTCTTCGTATGTATCAAGTACCTAATGATATACCTGGAGTCCTTCCACTCCATCACCTTTGGCCAATCTCATCTGTTCTTCTTGTTCTTCTTGTTCTTCATTGTACATCATCTCTTCAAACTTAGATCTCTTCTAGTCTTGTGAAGAGTCTTTCGCTTTATTATATTGAAACTATTAGAAGCCAATTTCCTCTTTCTTCTTAAAACCTCTTCTCAATCACACAGTATTTCTTCTAGCACTTGAATTTACAGTCACTTTGTTATCTCTGATTCCTCTCTTTTCTCAGAATCAGGATTTTGACAAACTGCAGTTTCTCATTTCCTAGTATTTTATACTCATCTCTTTCATCACTATCACTATTCCAAAGTCTGGCTTAAATTCCTTCTTCTCTGGTCTGCTCTAACTTCATTTTTATAACCATTTTTAGTTTCTAAAAACTGAAACAATTTGTATTTTCAGCCTCATTCTGTACATACAATGAGCGAGGGCTCCACAAGTTCAAAATCACAGTATTGCTTTTAGGCTGCAGCACAGGTCTGCCCTGGCTACCCCTCGCCCCCTTGAACTGTTTATCCCATCCTCCTGCTTTTATACCTTCATTATTTCCATCCTCCTCTCTTAGCTTTCTGCCTTATCCTGTTCTCCTCAACTAAAATAACACTTTGTCTATACATAAAGTGTATTCATCTTTCAGTTTTCTAAAAATTCCCATCCTCAGTCTTTATTCAAAACCACCCTTCCATTCACATTCATGTTTTGCTTACATGATTTAATTTGTGAGCCTGTCACTGTAAAGAGAATATAGCATCATTTCATGTCTTCATGGTGTAACACTTCACTACTTTGCACTGCAAGAATATTTAAATACTTTTTCACGATTTTTTAATAAGGTTTAAAAGGGAGTGAGGGGATGGATTTAGCACCAGATCGTAGCACGCCACATGCCTGATAGCACAGAGGCTGCTCTGGACATTGAGCGGTGAGAGGATAGCCCTAATTGAAACACGAGACAGGAGTGACAGTCATCAGCTCGCACAGGCACTGGTCTTCACTACAGGAAAAATGATTTTTCCCTGAGGATTTTGGGAGAGCGGGCTACAGCTTTTTTTTATAATATGTTGCAAGTGACCTGTGTGCTGTTACTGCATCTTAATAAATTCAAGTATCTCTCTGATAGCTTTATCATTTAATCCTCCCTTTTGCTCTCTCTTAGAAGTGCCTGTTTTTCTCAACTGATGAGATCTTTGTGTAACTTCTGTTTGTTAGTGGGGCTTACATTTTTCAGTGATATTAATAAATTGCTTATTATCACTTTCTAGTTCCTCGCTCAGTTAAAACTTATGGACTACAGCTTGCTGGTTGGAATTCATGATGTTGAAAGAGCTGAACAGGAAGAAGTAGAGTGTGAAGAGAACGATGGAGAAGAGGAAGGTGAAAGTGATGGGACCCACCCCATTGGAACCCCTCCAGACAGTCCAGGAAACACGCTGAACAGCTCACTGCCTTTGGCTCCAGGGGAATTTGATCCAGCTATTGATGTTTATGGAATAAAATCCCATGAAAGTAAGCAGGAATAAATATTTTTGTGTTAAGATATTTTGATTCTTACACCAGAATCCTAAAGTCTTCACAACCACATAAAGGCAAAGTTAAACTGCAAAATATAAATTCACTCTGCAGAAAAAGAAACGAGTTGCTCTTTGATGCAGCAGAAAGCAGAAGACACCTACAGTGCCCAGCATTGTTATGAGCATATTTCTTAAATATCGTGATGTGTCACGATGTGTCAGTCAAATAATTCACCTGTTACACAATCAAATTGTATACTGGCTTAGCTATTCAGATACAGCAGTTCGCGGTTAATTCATGGGTTTTTTCATCCCTTTCAGGAAATCTAGTATCTGTAATTGTTCTTTTCCTGGAAGATAAGATAACACTGTTAAAAACAGTCTAGAAAGAATGAGAAAAGCAGCATTCCAAGTTATATTTCACTTTTTTGGTTGCTTTTTGAAAATTTGTGCACTCATACCCAATTTCTGTGTTCCAGCTAAAAAATTTGTCATAAGGAGTGTGTAAGAAGCCTGAAACTGGGTTTGATGTTTGTAAAACTAAGTATAACTAGTTACCTGTGGCTGTTCAAGAGAGGAAAGTTACCTTTTTATTTTTCATAAGATTTACATGGATAAATACATGTTTTTATGCATAACGAAAATATGATCTTGTTTGTTGACACAGAAGCATTACCTTCCGTAGAAAACTTCATCATTTTTCCATAAAGAGAGATGGAATCCACATTACTTTAAGTGAGCAGTAATTCCTATTTCTGTATGCTGGCATTTTATTTTACACTCATTTAGGGGGTTTTGCATTATATATGAGTGCAGTTAAACTCTCAATTAAGGACAGCTTGGTCTTTACAGATCTGTGACTCTGACTGACATTAACCTGTCTTAGCTGCTGATTGAGCCTTATACAGTCTCCTTTGTTAGAAGGAGGACTTGTGATTAAGATGTCTCAAAAGTCATTCTTGCTGCTATGTGTTTGCCATTTGCAGATGCACCTAGGAAGGAAGTATACTTTATGGCCATTATTGACATTCTTACTCATTATGATGCAAAAAAGAAAGCTGCCCATGCTGCAAAAACGGTAAAGCATGGGGTAAGTATCTGGGTTGTTTTTTTCCTCTGATTCCATTTATACTTCTGCATTTTTGTTGTTTAGTGCACTGATATAGTACAGTTCAGGAAATCTAGGGAAAGGTGAAATAGATCAGAATTTTTTCAATTTTTTCTCTAGTTTAATATGTAATACAGAAGTACAGAGCAACTGCTACATATTACATACTCAGAGTGGAACTCCCTTTTCAGCTGTACGCATAGGTTTCTTACCCATAAAGAACTCTAGTCAGATGCCTTTTTAGGACTTTGTCCTAAATTTGTGAGATGCATCTTACTTTTGCAAACAAACCTGTTCACCAGACACTTGTATTAGTATACAGCACTGTGAAAGCTGTTGTGAATCTTACTTCAGATGCAGGGCCCTAGTGATGGTTTCATTATTTGGTACAGCCTGTTGAAGGTTAGTTCTTCAGCATATGATGTGGCTCACTTTACAAGACCTCTTAAAAAAAAAAAAGTACAATTTGCAAAATTAAGCATAAAATGTACATGTTAAATACTCAGAGACCATTCAGTGAAGGCTTCTGTCTGACTGCCATGAATTTCTTTATTTTGGCTGAAATTGCTGCTTAGCAGCAGACACCAAAGAGTCATGGTGAAGCAGCCCAGTCTTCCAGAATTACGATTTATACCTATCATTATCACTCCTCTGGTGATTTAAGGTTCAAATTTCATAAATATTTTTAAAAGAGCATAATTGTTCATGAGGCTAAAATCCCTCCTCTGTCTAAGTATCTAAAGGATCAGGGCATTGGGCTCAGGGCTTTTTAGTTTACAGTAGAGAGTGATGTGGAATGCCTAGCAATAAGCCCTGCACAGGCCTGTAGAAGGTATTTTTTGTCATTCTGAAACAATGCTGTCATTACTCTCTGTGCTCTCAGAGCAGCTGAAAGTTGATGCAGACCACATGCAGCCATTATCTGGCAATTATTAATGAACTTTGAATGTAGCACACTTTAAAAACTCACACTTCTGGCATAAATAAGGGATAAAAATATGTTGTGAATAACAACTGATTATTAAAGCTGACTGTGATTAGAACTTACTACAGCACATTACTTTTGTACAACCATTTTATTTCACTGTCTCCATCCTGAGCCACCTGACACTGAAGTTTGTTCACTAATTGCATGCATGCAATTTTCCCCTTTTGTAAAACTGGAAGAATATAAAGAAAAATGTGGCTAACACTCTGAAAACCTTGAATAAAAATATGAATGAAATTGTGACTTCATTGAAATAGCAGTTGTACAGCTTATTCAGTGAGTCCAGATTTAAATGCCTATATATTGAAAAAATGTTACTAATTGTTACCATATATTTCAACCCAGGTTATTTAGCATTCAGGTAGCAATATACCTTACAGAAGTGTTGACATGCCAGATCTGAGTATGATAATTCGGTCTTCTGTATATGAAGGCGCTGCTGCTCAACAGACCAGAATCTGTTGATGAATCAGTGGGTAGCATGGTTAAGTATGCAGTAGAAATTACATAGGAGACTGAAGTACAATGAAAGTAAAGAGAAGTACAGAAAGTAAAGAGAATGTGTTTCAGAAATGGAAGATGGGTGTCCTACAATTACGGTGGTGAGTACTGAGTATCACTGTACTTGTGTGAAGCCTAAAAAGGCATCAGTAAGATTCTGCTTGAGGGCCATTACAGTTTGTGTTTCTAGTGTCTGGTTGAGACTGCACATGAAATTCATTGAGTAAGTAACACTCTCGGTGACAAAGCATCAAATAAAACACTGGTTCTTCCTTCTTTCCTCTCCCCTCCCTATTCTCTGTATAGGCTGGTGCAGAAATTTCAACTGTTAATCCTGAACAGTATTCAAAGCGCTTCTTGGACTTTATTGCCAACATCTTGACGTAACCTATCATGTTACATAGGACAGACACAAGACCTGGGGACAGCAGCAGTGGCTACAAGTGTAGGGAAAAAAAGGAACTCAGAGAAGCGCTCATCTTGCAGAAAGCAACCCCTTTGTTTACATCTGCTGGCAAAGATGACTGAAGTGGGGTGGAGTACTCGCTTTAACAGCTGCCTGATATTCCCAGCATAGTTCTAGCTATTTCTGACTCTTTTGTGTGTGCAAAAAAAAAAAAAAAAGTTAAAATAAATTAAATAAATAGAACAGCTTACTCAGAGTGCACTGTGACAGTAATACTCTGATGCTACCAGCTGAAACGGAATAAATGAGCAAAGAGGTGTGGGGTGGGGGTGGGGAAGAGTAAATGCATGTTAAATCTACAATATTGATATCAAATTGTAAACTGTGGATCAGTTTATATTTTGAACTAAAAAGATACATGACAGTATTCTTCATGATGATGATGATAATAATAAAAACCTTACTGCGAATGTTACACTTACACCCTGCACACTGGCACTCCTTAAAAAAGCAGCTGCAACAGCCCTTGGTGCCGGAGGCTTTTCCCATTTCGTTCCTAGCAGTTGGGTTTCTTCCTTTTTATTCTCTCTCTCCCATTTTTGTCTTCTTTTCAGCACATTGCATCAGGAAGTTCAACCTCTCAGAAATCTGAGAGCCGGCGTCTCTTATCTTACAAAGAGCTAACGTAATTCATGCTATATGTACATTTTTGCTACAGTAAACTTATGTTAAGGGAAAGCTTTGCTTATTTCACTTTGTTACCTGAAGTTTTCATTTGTTTTATATTCTTGCAATATAGGAACTAATAATGTTACAAGTGGAAGAAAAGCTTATCTGAAGAAGTGCATAGTTTTGGGCAATAGTAGCTCATCTTTCACCCATCATGAAAGATGTGCACACTGATAGAAATTCCATTCCCTTGTAATTTACTGGGAATTTGAAGTTCAAATGCTTATGTTGTACTGTTGAAACAGCGGTATTTTATTATAGATTATCCCTCAAAAATGAACCCTGAATTTTACTGTTTACATTATTAGGAAAGCAGGGATATTTCTGAATTTCAGAGCCGTGTACAATATATGACTTTTGAGTTTACATGTAAAGTTATTTTGCAGTACAAATGAAGTAATGTTTGTCATCTTCCAAGGTGTAATGTGCAGTAGTGTACTAAACTGAATGTCTCGCTCACCTCCGTGATAGACTCTTTTACAATAAAATGAGAAAGGATATTTCAGAGGGATTTTTCCCAAGGTCGTCTTTTAGCATCAAAATGACCTGTCCTACCGTTTACTCAAGTTTGATTGTATAGTACATTGCCTAAAACTGTGCTGATCATGTTTAACTTGTTTAAAATTTTTAAACAACATTGTATTTCTTCTCTTCTTGTATTTTTCCTGAAAGACTCCATGCTTGAAAGAGACAAATTTACATATGCTTAAAAGTTTATCTACTTATACACTGTGCTAAAGCTGTGCCTTTAAAATTTCTTTATTGAAATTGTTAGATTTTGTAGGCAATGTAAGAGAAGTCAAACCCTCCCCATCATCGTTTATAACTCAAATCAGGAGTGCCAGCATGCCTTCTCCATAACTAATGTCAGTGCTGTTAAGCCTGCAACTGTGCATAATGTACGTAGTGGTTTACTTCAGAGGAGCCTATACAATAGCAACCCATTACACTCTCTTCAGCGGCCAAAGGCAATACTATACCTGTTGCTGTGTACTAATTTTTTTCTCCTTTCCCCGACCTTTCCTACAGGATTTTTTGTTACATTTGACTTAGTGATGTCTGCAGCACTGTAATGTATGTGTATACTTTTGTATTGTATGTATTTAAATAAGTTGGTACTGTGGCTTGATATTTTTTTTGTCCCCTCCCTATATACCCCAGTTGTCTGCATTCTCAGCCAAGTTTCATTTTCTGAAGCATGCTGTGGCTTCTTAAAGTATGAGGCCACAGGGAGACCCTGAAGTAAAAATGAGGTACACATACTTGGAGTGTACATTTTTACATATTTAATTGCGGCCGAGTGTACATTTTTAGACAGTTTTAGACATTTACAGCAGAGTATTCTTTTTGTCTGTGTAGCAGTTTTGTCACTCATTCTTGTTGATAAACTGTTTATTTGGACAAGGCAAGGAAGACTCGTTATTGTATATTTTAGTGCTTAGATTACACTCCAAACATGAGCAAGGCTTTATAAAATAAAGCACTTTGGTGACTCACTAGGTAAATCCTTTGTTCTTGTGTTTCAACTATGGTTTTGATCACTCACAGATGAATTTTGGATGTTAAAATGAACATGGAGCCTATATCGCAGAGGAAAAAATAAGAAGAAACTTAAAACTTTTTCATTAGATTTACCCTGCTTCTTCCATGCTTACTTTAAGTGGCTTGAAACATTAGCCTTTGGGTTTTGGGGCTTAGGTTGTGCTCTGAGAGCAAATACGGAGGTTTGTAATTGACGATTCTATGGACTAAATCCTAATATCACTACAAAACCAGGAAGATCGTCCACAATAGTTAATTGATAGACAGATTGGCAGAAGTTTGCTAATGTGTGTAATATGTTATGCTAAACCAGTTATTTAAAAAGTACTTGGGAATAAGCCCAAATAATTCATGGGGAGGAGGAAGGGCTTTCTCTTTCTAGAATTTCAAGGCTTTGATTGTCAGGGCTTTCAGCACATGATACAGCCTGTGCTGCACATTGTGGGCAAATGGCAGAAAAGGGTCTTTGTCTTCATTGTGACTAACTTTTAATTCTCTTAATACATGTGTTTTTCACATACACAATACTTTTCAGTTCCTTTCAGTTTATTCCACAGATGTAGCAATACAATATTTTCAGCAATATTTTTACCTGTAAAATACAGATGACAGAATTAATGATAAAGTAGACATCCCCACAGGGAAGATGGTGGAGGAGCTATTCTATTGCAAGTAGTTGAAGCGATAGGGAGGGGAGAGATTCAGCTTCTTAATTACTCACTTAATGATGTCTCTAGTATTAACCTAAGTGTGCACTTCACACAGCTGCTCCAGCTCTTTAGGGTTCAGTATGAACATGGTGCTCAAGGAGTGCTGCTCAAGTTACATGGACACATTAGCCACGGTAGACAGCAAGCTCCCTGGCTGGTTCTCTGTGCATGACACGCGAACCATCTACCAAGCCCTCTGAACAGGCTGCCAAATTCTTGCACTGCTTTTATAATACAGATGTACGTGGTTGTTGGTAGGTAATTTCTCAGTGCCACCTCCCTCATAGCATAAAATGAAAGCTTCTAATACACAAAACTAGCACAACATGCCAGATCTAAAAACCTGCTCCGGTTCTCCTGCTCCAACAAACTATTCAACAGCTGAAGTGTTACATAGTTAGGCTTTCCTCTCTTTTATCCTAAGACTTCTGGACATGCTCAGATTCAACTTTCCAGTAAGTATACTACATGTAAGCTTTAAGCCAGCCCTGACTTCTGAAGTGGTGGTTTACTCCTGCAGTCCCCTACAGCACTATTCTCTAGCTGACACTCCAAGTTGTCTTCATATAGCTACATAGCCGAGATTTACAAGACCCTGCTGGTACCTGTGGACATCTTCCTCATCCCAGCCTCTCGACACAGGGGGCATCCCCAAGCCGTCTAGCTGGTGATGTTTCCCTCCTGCCTCTTCTGCATTGTAAGGGTGATTGCCATTCCTCTTTGTGGAGTTTGCTACAGGGCACACTGTGTTTGACAGGCATTGCTGACTTCAGCAAGCAGCTGGAGGACCTTTAGTAGAATTGTGTACATGAGAATTCATAGGAAAAGAATATCTTTTCTGATAAAATGTTTTCTCCCCCTCTCACCTGAAGAAAACCTGAAGGCAATAATGATACTCAAGGTAGGAGATCCAACTGGCTTATTAATGCAAGGACTGCGGCAAAAGAAATGTTTAAATTAAAAATTCTTGGAAACAATATTTTTCTATGTCAGCTACATAACCTAAATGCATAATCTGAATTTCCAGCTCCCTCCCTTGTGCTTACCTCTTCTTTTCCAATGTAATACTAGTTAGCAAGTCCCAGCAGTGAGTGGGTTCATTGCATTCTGATGGACCCATACCCCACCTGTATCCAGTGTCTGCTCTATATGTGCTGTCCACCTGGTTTTTTCAAACTCTCATATATTTAATGGGGAAAAAAAAAAAAACAGCAGTTAACTTAAAGGAGATGTCTGTTTCATGTCTTCCTTTCTGTCCTGATTTCTGTATGGCAGGTATTGTTTCTGGAAATCAGCATATCCTTTACAATGCAACGTGGTAGCAAAGAGCAGAGGCTGCATAGACAGAGCAGTGTGCTGTCTTTAATCTAATCTGGACAATGATGCTGGTTTACTCCTGCATGAGACTGACCGGAGATCTACTTTCATGCTACAACAAGGGAATGTGCATGAACAAGTGCTTGAGGAAGAGCTTGAGAGCAGCATCTTCAAGTGGCAAAGGCGATTTGTGTGAGATTAAAATCACTAACAATAGCCTTATTAAAACTGTTAGAAAACAGGGCTGGAAAGGACTTGAAGAGATAGTTATAGTCTGTCCCAGAGCAGTTCAACTGTAGATAAACATTGGCGAAAATTGGATTAATCTTTTCCAGGGAGGGTAGTTCCATGACTTCCCTGTGCCGTTCCTTCCCATGCCTCACTAGCTATATCATTAGAAAGATTTTTTCTAATACCTTACCTGACTCTACATTACTACAATTTAAGCCCATTAATATTTGTTCTATCTACAGTGGACCCTGAGAATAGTTTATTCTCTTTCTCTTTCAGTTTCTCTTAACGCAATCCTGCCTCTATGTACTGAACAATGTAAATATTAGCTTTTGCACATGTTAAATTGAATATTCCCTTTCCTGATTTAACAAAATAATCAAAATGGTTTAAGCCAGACAGAATGACCTATTCCATTTTTTGTAATGCCTAATTTTAGAAAAAATCATCTGTTAAAGTGATGCTTCTTGATTGTCAGTCACATTTTATAAATGGATTTACAGGTTTCTGTTTTGAGAATTGCCTAGCCATCCATTTACTGTCTAATAAAAAAAAAATGTAACAATTGCTGTTTGAACAGAATGCAGTTTCAGAATGAGCACGCAGCTGCTTAGGTGTAGTTGTTGCTATAACTTCAATAAAATAGTAACTGCTTTTCTCTTTTCCCAAAGTAAACAATATCATGATCTTAGTTTTCCTAATGATATTCCCTTTTCACAGCTTCTAGTCTCATCTCCATCAGTGATATGACATAAAATAATTATTTGGTTGTAAGTATTAAGATACAAAAAATACTTCTTTGCAAGGTGGCATAAATTCATTCTTACCTAGTGCTCTGAATATTTGCAGGCGTTTTAGTTATTGCCCAATATGCTTTGAGTTTATAGAGCTCCTACTTTGTTCCCACTCAATCTGATTCATTCATAGTGACTCATTTTATTTAGTGATGTGTATCCAATTGGAATAAATGGCGCTTGTGAGATTCTTGAGATTTGAAGATGTTTGGCACTTGCATACAAGCCTGGAAGGTGATTTAACTCATTACATTTCTCCATTTCTGCTATTTCACCTTGCCTCTGTGTAGGAAGCCCAAAGCTAGAGCACTCTAGTTTCTTCTCCATTTTATGTATTTTTAAATGGATGCATAAAAATATTTTGTTACAAGAATATCTCAGTCACTCTAATGTCTACAGCACATTTGGCATACCAAGGCAGATGCACAGGCTACCTGCAGTTACGGGGTTGACAACAATTCAAGTTTGCCTTCCACCACCTGAGGATAACAGGGTCATGTTTGATTCTGGTTAAGAGAAAGTCCCATATTCCTGAGATGTGCCTGCTTACCCCAGCAGCTTGGATTCAAGTGGTGCATAAGAATCCTTTCTACCCAAGCAGGTCTGATTAATTAGTGCCTACTTCAACCTGGCACATAATGCTAAATTGAACTTCACACTCTGGGTCAGGGCCCTATCTTCCTTCACACTGGAATTGCATAACAAAACCAAAATGTTTTCTGCCTTGAAGGGCTTTACTCTTAAGTATTTCCACTTAGTTCAGTAGTCAGTCTTAGACAGAAGTTTATTTGTGCATCAGCTATGCCAAAGACTTTGTGTTTGGGGTGGGAGGCTGTTAAAATATCAAATTGTACTGTGCAATTATGATCACCTCTTTATAGGGTACAATGGAAACCATCTGCTTTTAGTTAAGCACAATGATGAGCATGCTTCAGTCATACCAAAGCTCTGTGTGGAAGGAAAAATGATAGTTTGATCTGGTTACATCGTAAAGTGCTTTGGAGCAGAAGTTTCCAAGTTGTTTCACATGCTAGAAGCTGCAGCATCTCTGCGCTGGGCTGCGCTTACACCCCAGGGTGCAGAAGAGTGGGATGGCACTGGATCTGTTGGAAGGGGAAAAACTGAGTATACGTTTGTAGCCTCAAAACTGGACCCAGTTGTACGATGATGCTTTTGGAGGCCCCAGTGTAGAGGGAGAAGAACGTGCTTTCTGTACGAGCTCCTGTTACTTGAGGAATTGTGGTGTTTGAAACTGCATCCTGGATTTAAGTAATGTCCTTAAAAAAATCCTGTATCGCTCCTCGTGGCACTTCCCCTGTCAGCCACTAGCCTGACAAAACTCAAATGCAGCTCCCTGCTTACCCTCGTACTGGTTTGCTCTGAGGCAGCCGAAGTGTGTTACGGGGCTGAGACGGCTCCTGGGGCTGCTGACAAGTGCAGCTCCCAGAGCGTTAGCAAGTGGAAAAAAATAGATGGTCTCCCCCTGTTATTTAAGTGTTTTCTAAACACTTTCTCATGCATTATGTAGCCTGCTGATCTCCCACACCAGTCCCCTCATCAGACACACTCCCCACAACCACAGTTTAGGAAAATGTGCATGTGGCTTATTGTCTGTGTTTGTATCCCTCTCTTCCTTCCCCCTTCATTGACTGGTGGACCTGTAACTGTCTTGTTTGCCAGCAAACTGGAGGACAAAGTGGATAAAGCCACCCAGTTTAGTCCTCTGGTGACTCAATTTGTGAAGAGGAGAGGGGAAAAAAAAGACACAAGGGAAGACTGAGTGGGTACAGACGGAGAGACGCTGCCTGCTCCACCCAAAACTTGGCAGCCAGGGGCAGACGCAGGGCAGGCAGAAGGCAGCTCCAACGCCGTTGCACAACTGCTTGCCTGCACAAGCCCTCCACAAATGATGGCATCTGACAGACACATAATAAGCCACTGAGCAGCGTCCCACCACAGTGCTCCAAGTTCTCACCTTTCCAGGAGGATCAATGTTGAGCACCTAGCTTCCTTGGTAGAGGAGTTAATCAAGCAGGACTAATCTGATAAGAGAAGCAATTCATTTACTTCTAGGGAGAGAAAGAAACTCACACCACAGATTGTAGCAACGAGGGTTTAGCATAAGGGGAGGGCATAAACCAAAAAAACCTTTTCTGAAGCAGCAAGGAAGAGACAGTACTGGGGCCAGCAGAGGAATAAAGCTGAGAATGAGGAACAAAATACAGAGAAGCTACCGAGACCATGCTCTACCAGATCCGTGAGCGAGGGGCGTCTGCTGCATGTTCCTGGGTTTGGCATTAACTGCAGCTGCTCTAAGGTCAGGGAGGACAGTCCCGTATGGATTTCTCTTAAGGAGCAGAGAAAAATCTCAGACCATAAAGATTATGATGCAGAAGGAAAGGCATAAAATATGTTGACAGCACCATAAAAGCATTTTATAATAGTCCCCTTCTCACCTGAAATAATGTGAAAGGTGCTATGGTATAAGATTAGAAGCAGAGCAAAGCAGAGAGAACCGATCATCCTAGAGAGCAGAGTGATAGCATCCCATTAAAAAAACCCCAACATCTTTAAAAACAACACAATAAAAGCTTCAAGGAGATACCCATGCAAAACATAATTAAACTGCTGGGCTCACGTCATATGGCAGTATGTTAATACAGAAAAGACTCTGAGTAGGAGCATGGACACATGGAACATTTTCATCATCAAAATAAGCTGTTTCTGTGACCCAAACCAGTCTGTGGAAACACTTTTTATTTGGACAGGGTTTTCTTCTGACAGACCCTGAAACATTTCCTCATGCATTACGTAGCCTGCTGATGTCCCACCTTGTTAACACAGTCTCTTCATCAGACACACTCCCCACAAACACACCTTTTGGCTTCATTCAGAGTACTAAGTAGTCTGGCCTAAAACAGATAATTGTTTTCACAGGTACATTTGGGCAAGGGGGAGGGAGCGCTAATCCGTAAAGAAACAAGCTTTTCAGATGAGATGGATGTAAAGAGACTGTCATTCTCTTCAGGTCCACTATGAAGCAGCCTCTTCCTTCTCAAGCCTTGGGGGTTAGGTTAGGACCCTCAGTCCAGCCTTTAGATTATTGAACAGAGCTCTAACTGGCCTTCTTGGGGAAGGTGCATCAGCTGTCTCACCAGTCCTTTAGATGCAACCACTGCTGCAGTGGAAGAGCAGATCACAGCTGATGTCCTAGAAGTCGCCCAGTCTGACGTATGTATATTGCAGTTGCAGGCTCATGCTTTGAACATGTGGCTCTTCTGGAAGATTAGAATACAAGGGTTTTAAACACAAAATGCTCTCCCAAAATGGGTCTCTGTACTTACGGACCTCCAGAGAAGAGCTGCTGTCCCGTACATTGCTGTGCTGCTGAGCAGGGCTCATTATCCAGACCCTTGCCAAAGGCACAGTGCCCTGCTTTACCACTGAGCAGCTATACACTTATTAGCAAGATTGCTAAGACAGCATTTGTTGGATTCCTGTCAAACGGCTTCAAAGAAGGGGGGAAAGAAGGTACAGAACTGTTGTTAGTAATCAAATTCCATTACACACTAAAAAAAAAAAAGAAGCTTTTTCAAAAAGGTGAGAAATAAAGCAGGTTGCACCCTCGTAATGATGAGTATACATCCCAATTTAGAGCAAGAGGGTGGGAAACATTATGCAGTGAACCGTGGCCAACCACAGATGCCCAGAAGGTGAAGGCTGAAGATGATCTTCAAACATAGCCAACCTTTATACTATTAAGCGCTTTAAAAATCAAAACTACCAATTTAAATTAATCCGTGCTTTATAGGCAGCCAATGTAAAGAATGCAGCTGGGACTTAACAGGATCACGGTAACTCAAGTCAGGGAGTAAATGAGTTGCTGCACTCTGCACAAGCTATGAGCAAAACAGAAACCCTGCTCAGAGAGAACTGCACTCGCTGAGTCTGGTGAGCACCGGGGCAGGCATAGCCCTTGCAAGGCAGCCACAGCCCAAATAAAGACAGGGGCTGTGCTCTAGAGCAAAACCCTACAAGCAGCATCTGAGACTTCTGGGAGGAAGGAGTGGTCGGAAGGAAAGCCAATGTACTTAACCTCTTATGATGTTTCCAAACACATGGTCTCTCATTACATGGGGCAACCAAAGAAGAGAGTCTGCACAGTTAAAGGACTTGCCAGCTCCTAGAAAACATAATTTCACAGCCAGGCATAACTGGAAAGCTACATTTCACAGCTTATCCTGAAAATGAGAGGCCGAAAAGTTGAGATAGTTCAAAGAAACCAGCCAGGGATCACATACAAACATACTTCTGGATATTTTCTAGATTTTTTGACCAATGTTTGCGTTTAGGTCTTTCATATGTTACAGATATTGCCATGAAGTCACAGCCAGGAAATTAGTTTTAGATGTTAACAGGCAAAATGTTTGTAATCCTAATTGTTGCTTTTTTGCTAAACAGACCTCCCATGTAGCTTAATGTTGTGTTTAAGCAAGCTGCTCACAGTAAGTGCTTTAGTCCCTTCTCGCTTATTCCACAACTTGAAATGTTACCTTTCCAAACTAATTCACAGCCTAAAGTGCACTGCTCTGTTTCTTAATCACTGTAGTAGAAAATAGTCTCACCTACTTCCCTTGCATTGCCCTCCCTGCAGACACAATCAGGTTTGGCTTTAACTATGACTTTCCCATAGCAAAGATTTACAGTGGTAAATAATAAATTGTACTATTTCTGAAGTCCACTCTGTCAAACACAACCCATTCCTTCAAACCATTATTGACTTTGGAACACATTCAACACATCAAAAGAAATCCAGAGGCATTTGAAATATCTTCTAACTTACAAATACCTTAAGTTAGAAATTAAAATTTGGTCCAAAGCCCAGGAAAGGCTCCATCTAAATAGAATAGTTATTGAACCAGATTCTTCAAGCATAACCTTTTCATCATCAGTGACTCACACAGATTAGTCCCTGTGAAACTAAAAGGTGTTGCCATTTTAACGGTGCCAGCATAAACTTGTATTTCCTGTCTTTCTTACTATGGATCTGAATATATCATGGTAAAAGTACTTATGTTGTTAGCCTATATTCCAATACTTATTTAGGATGCTTATTGAAGTACATGCTGCCTTGTACCAGCATAAGAAGTATGACTGTACCTGTACTAAAAGCTTTACAGCATAACTGCAGCTGTAAAAGGAGAGTCAAACTTCTTAGCAAAAGGTTTACTGAGTATTACTATATTAAGTATAATTAGTTAGCAAGACAGATGTTTGGACAGACCTTCTCCTGACCAGTATCTTCAGTCCCATTTGTCTAATGCTCCCGTAGTACTTAACAGCCAGCTCAAACATCCCTTCAACTGTCAAATAAATTCCCACAGACCAGATGAGAGCAGAACAAATCAAGCTCCAGCACACACACACAGTATGTGCTAGCTTTCCTACAGCATAATTAGTACCATACAGCTTCTCTATGCAATAGGATAACTCTCTATCCTAACCAAAGGAAGGGAAAGCAAGCTCATACTGTCTGTGTTAGACCTTCTTCTCAACTCCAGAAGAAAGAGGCTTAAATACGTAATTTAAAACACAAGCATGAACATTTCAACTTTTGAATTGACTGAAGTAATGCAGTAAGATGATGCTCTTCAGCTTGGATTGCTCTGAAACCTTCCATGAGGAGTAAAACATGGCACAAGCTTGGTTTACAGCCAGACACAAAAGCTTTAATGAAATGAAAACATGGGAATAATACTTCTTTCACAAGTGTATAACATAAAACCCATTTAGCTTAAAGCCTTTTCAATACTACTCATTTTTGATTGAGAAAGAAATACCACAAAATCAATTCAAAAGAATTAAAAAAAAACAAACCAAAACCCAAACATCAGAGAGCAGACCTCAGTCCTAAAAATGTACATGGCAGTTTGCACCACTGAAGAACCTATTCCTTTGAAAAGTATCTTATCTGTAATGTAGACCTATGTCAATGTGCCCCTCCTACAAGTTCCAATACAGCAACACATGGAGGAGCGTGCCCAGGTGTTCTGCTGACTCTGTTCAGCTGTCTTGCTCTAGTAAAGATGGAAAGAGTATCAGCAGACTAATAATTACACTTGCATTTATGAAAATAAGCTGGAACAAGAGTTTCAACAATTCTAAGCATCAAACTTTTCAACTCGCCGAGTTACATCATGCAAATAAACGAAGTATGTGGGAGGTAAGCAGAAGAGAAATGAAGGGTGACAGATGTTAATGTACTTGGATGACATACCAGTGGATGTTGTTAAAGAGCAAAATGGTGTCAATTCCCATTTTTGCAGCTATGGCACACCCCTTTA
Source organism: Haliaeetus albicilla (assembly GCF_947461875.1). NCBI lineage: Eukaryota > Metazoa > Chordata > Aves > Accipitriformes > Accipitridae > Haliaeetus > Haliaeetus albicilla. Next base: position 60,651,953 of record NC_091484.1, on the reverse strand, counting down.
TTCACACAACACGTGATACACAATTATCCTGCAGAGGTCACAGAAGTCAGCTATCCCTGTCATCTCATTCACACCAATTAGATGCCAAAGTTCACTGAGATTGATTTGGCAGTTAAGGGACTGATTCTTGACTCCAGAAGCTCACAGCCTGCTATCATGTCCTTGGGGCGAGGGTAGGGGCTGCAAACAGAAAGAAATAGGCAGCAGTTCTGGAAACAAAGTGAAAAAATTAGAGATACCTCTGGTGCATGTGCCAAGGAAACATTATTAAAGATGCCCCTGCAAGTCACAGTCATTCTAGAGAGAAACAATAAGGGAAAAGAAAAAGGATGGTAGTGGCCTGACTTGATTTTAAGGCAGCAATTTCACCACCCACAACCAGCTGTTTGTAGGGCAGAAGCACCAATTGTGCTGGTCCTGGGACAGCTACCAACTATTGTGCCCGAAACATCCATCCACAGCAACAATATTAGCTGTCAGTGCATATTTCCTAACGCGGTGACATTCCTTCTGCCCTCTTGCTTTTGTTTGGTCTTTAACCTTGTAAGTAGTGCCAATCTTCTTCAGTGTTTTGTTAGGAGTCCATCCTCAAATCCCCTCCTGTCCTCTGCCAGGCAGCTTTCCCTAGCTTCTTCTCTGAGATGCTCTTTATGCAGTATGTGTATTTCTACATATACAATAAGATTCTGGAAATGTATAACCCATTGGAGGACTGCATGGGATCCAAATATTTCTTTGGCATATAAGTTGTAGTGTGATGTTCAAAATCATAAATACACATGTGCAGAAAAGTGAACATCTTTAGGTCTGTAAAGTTAACAATTTCTTTTCAAGCTGCCTTTTTCTATCACTAGGCTTGACTTTAAAACAGAGCCCCTGAATGAAAACACGCTGCATCAAATCCTTCTGTGCCATTTTAGGTTATCACCTCATCAAGAGAGAAATCCTCTTAAAATTAAAAATAGCCTCCAGGTTCAAGACTAAGCAACAAAATGTTTCCCAATGAGATAAAAAAGAAAAAAAATCCATTCTCCAGTTGATTTATTAAAACAGGCAAAGCACATGTACAGTGAGACGGCAGCACACTTTTCTTTGATGAGGAGAACCGGTCTGGACTCACGCCTGTAGCTGTTCCCCCCAAACGCTGCCTCTCCGGGAGCTCTACGTTCTCCGCTCCATCACTGTCTCATACACAGCTTATGAGAAGAGAATGCAAATCCACAGTGAAAAAAAAGACACCTATTTTTTTTTCTGACCTTTTACAGCCCTCTAATCTCTCTACAGGAGTTTGGTACCCCACAATTTTCACTTTAAGGAACAACAAACCTAAGACAAAGCCTGAAGTCTCCCCACTTGCCAGAAGGCACTGACCTGCTCTGCAACAATCTGCGCTGAGCTGCCCTAGCCCAGGTCTCCCCAAACATGTCCCCGTTTCCAGCTACTTCTCATTTGGAAATGCAGTGCATTTCTGAAGTGCTTGTCCACATCAACTGTGATAGGACAAGGATTAATGGCTTTCAACTGAAAGAGGGTAGATTTAGATTAGATGTAAGGAAGAAGTTCTTCACCATGAGGGTGGTGAGGCACTGGAACAGGTTGCCCAGAGAGGTTGTGGATGCCCCATGCCTGGAAGTGTTCAAGGCCAGGTTGGATGGGGCTTTGAGCAACCTGGTCTAGTGGAAGGTGTCCCTGCCCGTGGCAGGGGGGGGTGGGGGTGGATTAGATGGTCTTCAAAGGTCCCTTCCAACCCAAACCAGCCTGTGATTCTAACTGTACGTTCACACACCGTAAGTCAGACACTGCCTGGAAGCTTCAGATTTGCCATTAATAGACTGCATGGCTGATTCACACATTCACAGTAAGCCCCAAACACTCCCCAAGTGTCAAATTTATTGCACATTTACAATAAATCGAACACTTCCCAGAAGCTTCAGGCTCATCACACATGCTTTGCACAGTAAAAGCGTAGCGATTCCTGGCTAGGAAATCCCCTGCACGCAGCAAATAGTGTGGCTTCACTCGGCGGCTAAAATGAAACACATCATGGCAGCTGCGTTGCCGATAGTGTTGGGCCTGGGAGACACAAGGAGACTAACCTGTATTCTGAAAAGTAACATTAAGCGAATCCAGGAATAACACCTCCTTCCACTTACTTGTCTAGATGCTGTGCAGGAAGGTGCATTAACTGAAATCACTTTTCACTAGTGGTTGCAGCTTGACTTCAAGCAGCAATCCTCAAGTTGGAGTCCACCAACTTCAATCCTGCTTCTGTCGGTATTTCCAGCTGCCTTCCTAGGGAAAAGGCTTCTTGCTGGCTGGCATAAAAGTATTGACATTATATACAGTTGTTTATAGCTGTTTCTTCTTTTTGCTTATCAAGAATTATATTCTACCATTCTAAACATTTATCTAAGGATTTTTATATTCATATAATCCTTCATCTTGTTAATATAATGTATTTCATTGTAACTAGTGGAAATGGCACGTCAGCAGACAACTGAGGTTTTGCTCAGATTTGTGATTATCCACACAAGAGATTCACCATCCGAGATTAACCTTCTTCAATTAATAAAACCACCTCTCAGCTTTCCTTTCCACTTCTACACTTACACAAAAACTATTTTTGAAGGTGCACTCTTAAGAATGTTGTGATAAATGGAGCATGTTAGTGAAGCACCTTATGATTTCAGTTTAAAAGAAATATATATAATTAAACCAAAAATTTCTTTGCACAACAGAGACTGAAATTCCTTGCATCTGGGAAATGTAAAAACTCTCAATCATTGAGCTACAAAGTCTCAGCAATTGCTAAAAATTATACAGCTACTCAATACTGTGCCACATTTCTAAAGCTTCAGTTCAGTAATCTATGAAACGTGCTCTTCCCCCACTTTGTATATAAAGCAGTTTATTTCAGGTAGTATATGCACTGATCATATCTAAATTATTTTCAGAAGGGTGTGTTTCAACATAGCTTATCACATGCAATAGTAAGTAGATTTTGAAACCGTCTGGCAATTACATTTCTTAAAGCCTTAGTTTTGTGAAAATATATCAAAACTGGTTTAAAAGCTGAGCTGTGATCTAGGATTATACTGCTTGTCCTGTACGGAAATAATTTGCAATCTACCTCATCTAAAGAAATGCCTTTCAGACTATCATGGTGTTTCATTTTTTTCTGAAAATTTCTATTATTGGGGAAAAATAGAACACAGAGACAAAAGTCTTTTCATTGACTCCCACAAGTCTTTTATTAAACTCAAGAGGCAAAGAAAACACGTAACACCTGGAAGTCTGATGGTAAGAGGAAACTGGAATTATTTTTATCTATTTCCCCTCTACACCTCCACTACATTTCTTCAGCCCCTCATTAAGTCATATGTCAACTTGGGAAGATACTCTTTCTCCGAACTCCCTCTGACAATGCATTAATTCTACAGCTCATTTCTGCAACATAGCGTTTTTCTCTCACATTTAACCTTCTTAGAGAAGGATTTCACCTTTTTGCCCAAAGTAATATGTTCACACACACACACCCCTTTGCTTTTTAATTCATCATTAAAATGGTATTCTGTGCTTCAACCAGGTTAATCTCGTGTGCACCACAGACATTACCTCATCTGTGCAGCATATGCAGTTCAGTACATGCAATCTCCTTTATGTGACAATCTCTTCAAGATTGCAAATTATCATTTCCCTATCAGAAACATGAAAGCATTTTTCACATTATGAAGGGAATGATGGCACATTAAGGCACCATCAAAACCTGCATTATCTTTAAAAGACAATGAATGCAGGGTAAAAAAAACCCGCATGTTCTTGTTCACATGGAGTCAACAATAGTGTAATTTGGTTTTATAAAGAAATTAAGATTTTTTTTTTTGTATGCATGCAGTTTCTTTTTTCTTCTGTAAAATGTTAAAGGCTGCAAACTTGTCTCTGTGTCCTAGCTGATAGATATTCCATTATACCTGAAGGGATAAGAATTTTAAAAAATTATGCAACCTATGCACACGGCAGTTGTTCAAACTTAGCTGCTTGGTCCAATACTAGAACAGTCAAACCTGCATTGAAGAAATATTTTTAGTGCTTTGTGTTTTGGCACAAATTATTTATGACCCAGGATAGCTGGAAAATGATTTCCATAAGCAGCTTGCTTTTCTTCTTTCTTTTCATCATTTTTCCTCTAAATGCTGAAGCTCACCATAACCCATATGTACTCTCCTTTACGTGTTCTGCTAGTCATACTCAGTTCACTTTTGTTACTGCATGTAATTTGTGGCTATCTAAATTGCATGTATTTAGCATTGCAAATTTTTAAGCATTTAAGGCTCAATCTATTCATGTTGGTAAAACTCTGCTGGATTTCCAAAAAGAACAGAACAAGTCACTCAAAAATTAGCGGTGTCTAGCCTGCCTAAAGTGAAGCTATTATGCTCTCCTATATGTTATCTTATTTAAAGGAAGCTTCATAAAGGGTACATTTTCTTTTCTACCTTTGAGAAATAAAAAACTTGGTACATTTGCAACACTCATACATGATTTTGTTATCTAGAAAACAGACACATACTAAATAAAAACATCTCCAAACCCCCATACACAATACTTCAAAATCTCCTGATCTAACCAAACAGTTTGCATTTAGAGTCCACATCTCCACTAACACCACAGTTGCATCTGGCCCATTACATTTAATAGCCCTCAGTGGACCTACCCCTCCCTGAACCCTTTAATACCTTTGGCCTCCACAAGTGTTGCATGTATTCTCATACTTTTCTCTTGCTGCAGCCCTAGAAGCCTGAATTAGCTGTATTGGCAGAAACCTCCAGGAGGTTTGAGTAGTGTGTTTGGAGGATTAAAACGGTCAATACCCCAGAGCAGAATAAAATGTCCCTTTAACAGAAAAAAAAAGGGAAGAAAGCACTAACCAAAAAAAAAGTCCCTTTAACAGGAAAAAAAGGAAGAAAACACTAACCAAAGAAAAAAAAAAAGACAAATTTGTGTCTTTATGATTTACATTAATAAGGCTTTTTGACCACTTTAAATATAAATTGGAAAAAAAGTATCCCTGCTCCTTTCCATCTCACTGAATCTACCCTTTCCTTCATCAAACCATTTGCGGCAAACTGCAAAGACAACAAAGAACTGACCTTAAGGCTGATCTCCATCAAATGTCTTCTATGTTGCTTTTAAGTTTGACTAGATCTAGACAGCGTATAATATACAGCACCAAAGCTCAAGGAAAGGAAGAAATTTCTACACTAAACACAGATAACGCCTATTACTTATTAGGAGACATAAACTGCATCCCTGATAGTAAAAGATAACTCACTCAGTACTTCCAGGACTATGCACTGACAAAGTCAACAGAAGGGTGCAATATATAAAAATGTTTATTTAAATAATAAAATGTAGCTCAAAAGAGAGACTGACTATGCATGTAAGCCTTAGCGTTCATTAAATCTCACATTTCACCAAGGACAAAGAGAGGTTGAAGGAGAGTGAGTACAGGGCTGTGGGGATGTTAAGGAAACACCCCTCCCAACACATACCAGGGAATTACGATAACATTGCACTGCTTCATTTCCAACATAAAACTGCTCCCGAACTCTGTATTCCTCAGCCTGAGAGAAGCTGAATAACGCAACAATTTTCTGTCAAGCCTGTTCAGATGTACAGATACAGTCTGCCTGAACTCAGCAAACACACACAAGCACAACAGAAACATGCAGGTAACTGTAACCAAGAGTTTTGTTAAAACACTAATTCTGCAGAGTATAAAATATTTATCATCGCCACAGGTGGTGTAACAGTTTGTTGTGCAGATGCTCACACGCCTGTCTATTAAATCGATAAAAGGAGCAGGTTTACCAGCTTTACCTGAACTCAGAGCAGTGACTGAAACACAAAACCCTTAGGTAGAGAAGAGTCCCCAGACTCCCTTCTCTTTGGGTGATTGGCCTTTGCCAAACTTTTCTTAACACAGTCAACTGTTTCTGGACACCAACATTACCAGAAGGTTGATAAGAATTGAAAGGGATCTAAAACTTGTGGCTGTGAATGTTGCAATTAGAGTTGGTGTCAAAGCAATTCAGCTGTCTGTCCTTCCTCCAGAGCCTCAAACTTGCACAGTGCATCGTCCCATGCCCAGACCAAAGTCAGGTATGCTGGGGAATACTTCGGGGCACCTACTCAAAAGCAGAAAGGCCAGATCTGATTGCAAAGACCCAGGAGCACTAAATCAACCAACAACCAGAGCTCCAGCCCAGACTCGAGTCTCCAGATGCTCTTCCTCTTTTCATTTCCTCTCTGAATTGCTCTCGAACATCTGTGTTTCCTTTTAAATACCATACTATGATCCAAAAGCATTCGTAAAATACGTTAGGTTATACCAAGGTAGAGTGCTAGTAGATAAATAGTAAAGAAATAGTAGATAAGTTATGTGTAAGTATATACAGAAAGCATGGCAGAGCAAACATCCAGCATGCAGCATCTCCTGTTCATGGTCCCTTCAGGCAGCATCTCCCAGCTCCTACACAGGTTCACCTCTGGTGAAAGTTTGTCTCGGTTGTTGCTGGTTCCTATTTTCCCACCTTCAGCTGTAAGGCAGCCTGGAGAGCAACACATCTGCTGAGGAAACGAGATTTCTAAAAGCTTGCTATTCAGTTATGTAGTTTTTTTCAAATCAAGTCTCCTCACCTTTAAATTCATTTTCAGAGTCAATGAGTTTTCAATTGCATGTTTACATAGTGCTGAGCCCTTAGAAGGCAGAATTAACCAGAAAGACAACAACCAGGGGCCATCTCAGCTACATAACAGTTTTAAAACCCAAGCAGGGACACAAAAAGTAATGGAGAAACTGCACAAAAGCCTGCTGTTCCTGCCTATAGCAATATCTGCTCCTACTCCCACCTCATTAATTGCTAGTTTTCCTGATTATAGAAACAGCTTTTTCTGCTGCTGAAATGTATGGCGTTGTGCCATTTGCATATGCAAACTGACAAACGAACAATGAACCAGTTGCACAGTTCCTTAGAGAGCAACAATGTGGAGGATTTACGACATGTATATGGCAACAGGCAGGGAGGGGAGTATGGGGAAATGGACACAAAACAGCTCATCATGTTCTTTGTATTGTTTTTCTGATAAATAGTCTTTCAGGCGGTCTCTTGAAATAAAATATTTAACACATTAATGGATTACTGACACTGAAATTGGGAAAATAATAGAACTAAAGATCTGTGCAATCTTTGATTTGCCTCTAGATGCACACCTGTTTATCAGATTTTAATATATGATCTCTGATGACACGATCACATGCTGTTCTGCCATGAGATCTCTCTGTTATTCAATGCAGGGAAGACAGTGTTAATTTAACGAATGGAGGCCTAGCATCTTAAGGTATAATCCAAGACTTCATTTTTATATGCTATTTAAACTCAACCATCGAAAAGGAATCACTCATTTCCTTATGACATTCATTGCTGTATCAAAATGCTTCACTAATTTTTTATTATTTTCCTCCTAGGTTAGATGGGAGACACCGTTATTAGTCCCATTTTACAGATCATGAATTGAACTAGAGACAGATTAGGGGGTTTTCCCCCTAATTGTAATCTGAGATGCCAGGAGCCTGCTTTTTCAAAGCATTGGAGATTATATAGGACTTCATAAATTCAAAGCACAGCTCTCATCATGTCAACTCCACCTTTGAGTGTCTAGCATTCTCACAGGTCTTATTTCACAAACATGAAAACAGCGATTGCCTATAGAAGATTTGGCTTAAATAATCTGACCAGGAAAATGTACAGCCCTGTAGCAATGGCCAGGACAGGCTCCAGTTCTCCAGAACATCATTCAGCTGCCTTAATCATTAAACAACAGTTATACCATCTCTATGACAAATGAAGATATTTTACCGAAGGCAAACTCCCCCCAAAAAAACAGAAATTGTATCACATGGACTGATGCTGAACCACAGGGCTCACCGCTGGGACTGACATCCTTAGACCCATCACAAACACATCTGCCGCTTGAGGTAAGAAAAAAACTGGCAGCCGGAGTTGGTTGTTACATCTGCGTGGACCAGCACTGGAAGGGAACGCAAGGCACAACTCACCAGAAAACTTCTGAGCTCTTTGGTCATTGCAAAAGAAGGGTGAGGTTTAGGAACCCTAGATCCCATCCTTGCTTTGAGCAGGAGCGTAACACAGACTTCCAGTCTTTCTCCTTGAGCTTGCCCCCGTTCTGCCCCATCCTCCACAGCATGTTTCAGGCTCACCCACAGCCCTCGGTCCCACCCCAAGCTTCTCCCCCTAAACCCTGCCTGGACAACCCCGGTTCCCTGAGAAGTACCAGAAAATGCCAGAGTGTGCCTCTGTATTTTAAAACACAGGAAAATCACTCGGAAGGTATGGACCGTTTGGCCTGACATCAGTAGGCAGCTGAGTAGAAAGCACAAGACAGCTGCACCGGTACAGTACAGCTGGATCTTGCCCAGGCATCTGACTTGAAACCACACAACAGGTGACAATTACTTTACATGAAGGTAATAACACATATATAGATTAAAAAACACCTTGCTGAAGAATATTAAAATGTAAGATGTAGTTTAATAGGCAAATATCTGAAAGGGACTCTTTCCTGGGTGAACCTTCTGGGAGTAGTTCTCAGTCTTTTTATCTATTCATCGATGGTCTACACGATGGCATAAGACCTTGGTCAGTAGAGCTTGCACATGGCACTAAAAGCAAGGGCTGCAGAAAGTAATGAAGGGAACATGTTATTCTTATGAGCTCTGCTAAATGGTCACAGCCCTACAGGACATTTCAGAAAAGTCAAATGGAAATCAGAAATGCGGGTGATGCTAGAAGGACGGAAGACTACTTTGAAAATCAGTTTCTCAGAGGGAAGCTGAAGAGTCTGTTCAAATAAGCACCAGAACACAAGCTTGTGGTATAAGGTGCAAATGGAAATATTGAGTGAAAGGAATTGATTTTGCTACAGTACAGTTCACTCCTGAGACCACTCTTATGTGCAGTCGTGATGCCCACTTCTCCAAATATCTCGTCTTCCTTACAGACAGTTGTACAAAAGTGATAAAAATTTGGAAAACAAATCATAAAAGCATGAGCCAAGGAACAACTGCATGGCTAGGTTGGGCTGGATAGCTGTTGTCCTTCCTGACCCTGAAACTGGTTTTCAACCCAGCTCTTTTATGGACACCAGCCAGGCCCATAAGTTTTGTAACTTCCCATGAAGACAGCTATTATTTTTTTCAAGTTTTGCATTTAAGCTTTCTGCCACTAAGTACAGGAGTCATAAAGGAAGGATTTCTTCCATGCACACAGATGTAATCATTTGGCTTCTGATCTTAGGAAAAGATATGGATGTCATTTTTAACTTCGTTTCCTAAGGAAACCGAGACGCACGGGCACCATGTGTCTCTATGTGTATGACCCAGTAATCACCCAAATCCTCTGGCCAGCTTTAACCAAATTTGACAGAGGAGTACAGACTGCTCTGAGCTACAAAGTTCCTACACATTTTCATAGGAACAGGAGTTTGGGTAGAAAAGGGGGACTTCGTAAGCACCCTGCACAAGGGGAAGTGGTAGTACGATCCCTCAAGATAACAGGCACTAAATGAGACACCACATGAATATCCTACTCACAGCAAAGCTTCGCTCGGATCTCAGCATCAATCACAAAACACAAATCTGTAGAAAGTGCTGGAAGGGGTGAAGGCAGATTAACAGAATTATTTGGTTTGCTTTCCCTCAGAAATAGCAGAGCTTGGTCCCAGCTGCAGAAAGCTGCTGAGAGGCCAGGACTGAAGGGAGGGGAAGAAATTCCCCCCTCAGGGCTCTGCCGGCCGCAGCCGCTCGAGCTCTTGCACGGACAGAGCTGGCCAGGTCAGAGTAAGGTGCTGCTGCCAAGTCAGAGGGCAGAGACCCTGGGGAGGATTTATCTTCCCCTACACACTGAGCTACGCTCCACCGGCACGAATCGCCAGCCTGTATCTTCTCTGGCATCACAGGAACCTGCCGAGTTGAAAAGTACTTGGCAGATTCTTCTCCATTTGACCTGTTTACTACCTAAAAATGCAGTCACCTCAATATAGGCAAAACCTCTACCAACTGAAATGTATCCTTCTGTGGTAAATTATATACAGAAGTGCTAGGTACATGGAAAAATCCCCCTTTTTTTTTACTAGGAGGATATATGATCCAACTCACTGTATTGTTACAAATGGTATTTTTCAGATTATATTTAATAAACTTCCTTAATGAACTAGCTTTGTAGTAAAGTATCTGAATAAATCATGACACTTTATTTAACTGATAATCTGCAAACACCACTGGTACCAAATAAAAACAAAACCAGGACATCAACTCTGTCTGTCTTAATATTTTTGTTGAAATTCTAACAAATACTAAAATAAATTCTATTAAACTATTAACAGTGCTTCCTGGCAGCTCCGGAAACATCATTTCCTCAGTCACTCTCTCTTTTCTTCTTTATTCCCAAGGATCAACATTAAGCTTACACAAGAGTAAGCAATCCTTATATTTTTATTCAAAATTGTTAGTGGTTTTCTCTTGTTAACTTTCATTTTCATTGACATCATTTGAAAAAATCTGTATTTTCTGTTCTGAGCCCTTCAGACAAATATTAGAGGTGAAAGGTTTACAAAATCTAACACTATCTTAAGCGTATAGAAAAAGCAAGTGCTCAAGCAGTATCAAACTCCTTATTTACCTAGCCACACTTCACAGAGATGACACACCTGAGAAACAAATGTTTCTAGAGTTAATTTATCAGTTCTAAAACCACAAAGCAGTCTCTTCACACATATGTATTTAATATGAAAGGAAGATTTTCTATAAATAAAACAAATGTTTTTGCTTAGACAGTTATAACATTTTTCAGCTGGTAAAGAGTTCTTTATCTACAGGTAAAACCTTTTGGTTTTTAATTGTGGGAAAATCATTACTAAATTTCCTTTAGCATTAGTATAATCGGACAGTATTTCTAAAAGAGACCTGTGTCACAGCAAGTACATATTCCTTTAAATATTTTAAGTGGGAAAATCCTCCAGGGGAATAAGTAGGACAAACATGTTTACGATTATTCAGCACTGTAGATTGCTGAACTGGTGATGTCAGCTGTGCAAGGCATTTCTGCAGGGAAAAAAAAGAAAAACCAACAAGATACCATTCGAATGGGCATATCTCTGTCCTCACAGTGAAAGCAAATGTCTCGTCCTGCTGGCCTAGAACAGGTGAGAGGGATCTGCTCCTCACAGCTGCATGTAAGAACAATACACCAAAAGTAGCATCCAATATATTCAGCTTCCAAATTAATACATTTCAAAGTATTATGTGTTAGCGGAAAGTATTCTATTAACAATAATTCTTCTGTATTCAGTGCTTTTTAATGTTTTGAAAAGGTGAAGCGAACCTAACCTGTTCCCTCAAATTCTCAGCGCTGCGTATTTCGCAAATCCCCCTGCCTCACCTCCCTTTTGACGAGGACGGGCGCGAACGCTGTGTTACAGGATGACAGGGGCCGTGTCCCTGATGTGACATGGGGCTTCGTGACTTTGCACGGGTGCCCGTGGAGCTGCCTCCCGGTTCAGCGCTGGCTTCGGCCGCCGACGGGAGGGCACCGCGGCGTGCCGACTTGGCCCCGCCGGCTGCCTGCTGCGGCTGGCCCATGCTCCAAGGCCCGCTGCGGCGCCGTAGCTGCCAGCACACCTCCGAGTCGTACCACCTTGTGCTACACACCGTGAGGCCGAAGGACCACCTGGGCCACAGAGCTCCTTGAGCGACCCATCGCCACGGCAAGGGAAAAAGTGCTTCCAGCAGGTATCGCTTCTGGGTTGGCAATGAGCTAAAGCACCAACCCAGCACCACACCACAGCACCTTTACACAGGCCAGCAATCGAGGCCAGGACTTGATTTTCTGCCACTAAACCTCCCATCTTCGTTTTTCGTTAGGGAAGGCAAGTTAACAGCATCTAATTATCCCGGCCCTCTAGTAATGACACTGTGCCCCCTGCAGTTTCCATGGGATACGGTCCCTCTCCTGCCTTCCTCTTCTGAGCTGCGGGGCACAAGGCTTACTTACCAAAATTGCTTTTTTTCAGCCCGGAGAAAGTCTGGGTTGAGACTATGCTAGCACAGCTAGCAAGGGCTGGATTCCGGCAAGGAGCACAATATGAGAGCTTGGGCAAAGAGGAGCTCTGCATCTCATTAACTGCTTTTCGTTGCTGTGAAGGTACTCAGCGGAAAGTCTTTATCAGCGCAAAAATACATTTTCAGGGAAATGTCCTCTTTCCTCTGGAAACTTACCCTCACTCCTTCCTCCGCTACCAAGCAGGCGAGAGACACCTGCATGCCATTTCCATGTTGTCAGACCAACTCCAGACCCCACAGAGCCAGCACTGCTCCTCGAGGATCCCTCCTGCTGCACTGCCTGCCCATCAGGGTGGGATGCTGCTGCCAGGGCGAAGCTCAAATTGATGGCAAGGGCAATTACACTTGCATGGTGGGGCTTTCTAACCAAACTTGCTAATAAATAATATCTGCAAATTCACAGTTGGTATGTTACTGGCTAAGTACCATCTCAAATCATTTTCCCACACAGTTAAGCAAAAGTTCACAGCAATCCTATATTATTAATATTGCAAACAATGTTATTAAGACTATTGCAAATAATGTATGAAGCAAATAAAATACTGTCCTGGTTTTGGCTGGGATGGACTTAATTTACTTTCTAGTAGCTGGTACAGTGTTATGTTCTGGATTCAGTGTGAGAATAATGTTGATAACACACTGATGTTTTCAGTTGTTGCCAAGTAATGTTTAGTCTAAAGGCAAGGATTTTTCACCTTCTCATGCCCAGCCAGCAAGAAAGCTGGAAGGGCACAAGAAGTTGAGAGGGGACACAGCCAGGGAAGCTGATCCAAACTGGCCAAAGGGGTATTCCATACCACGTGACATCATGCCCAGTATATAAACTGGGGGGAGTTGGCCTGGAGGTGGGCATCACTACTCAGGAACTAACTGGGCATCAGTCAGCGAGTGGTGAGCAATTGCATTGTGCATCACTTGTTTTGTATATTCCAATTCTTTTATTATTGTTGTTGTCATTTTATTATTATATTTATTATTATTTCCTTCCTTTCTGTCCTATTAATTTGTCTTTATCTCAACCCACAAGTTTTACTTTTTTCCATTCTCTCGCCCATCCCACTGGGTGGGGGAGAGTGAGTGAGCGGCTGCGTGGTGCTTAGTTGCCGGCTGGGGTTAAACCACAACAAATACACAGCAGATGATATCTCTGCAGAATGATTGAGAACTAGTGACAGCACAAGGTTTACTGACTATACCTATTCCTAAAAGACTAAGATTTAATCTAAAACCTCCCTTCTAAAGAAACTATGCTTTCTGTAACATAAGTATAACACTTCTCTGGCTCAAGCCCAGGCAGCATGTTGACGCATTTACACAATCTTAGTTTCCTGCTCATTGGTGGTAATTATCACATCTGTGTTTGCTTCTGAAATTGGAATTTAAAACACAATTTGGTTTACCTAAAACATGGACAGTATCTGCAGGCTCAAGGAAATAGCTTTCTGTAACACTTAGGGCTCATCAAACCCACACTGACCTTGGCTGAATTTAAGGAGGCAAAGGAATGCAAATTTTTCTGTCCCATGTGAAACGCTGACTGTCATGGAGTCAGGGGAAAATTCCCATTGACTTCAATGGGGCCACGATAGGGTCATCTCTGCCACCGTATCCCCCTTGAGCAAGTAAAATTTTGGGAGGAGGGGAGTAACAGGCTATGCACTGAAAAATACTACAGAGTGTAATATTATTTTCAGTTTTACAGAACAGCTAACATGCCTGGTGACTTTCAAAGGACCTTTTAGTTTTTAAGCAATTTAGCTGCCCGAGACAACAGCAAAGAGTAAAACAAGAAGCTTCCAGTTCTTCACACCCATGTGGTTGCTTTCTGTCACCGTGTTCCAGTGGGGGTCTCCAGCCTCTCACGGTGCCAGTAATTTCTCTGTTGGGCTTTCTCTGGTCTTCCCACCTTGCTAGCTCATTTCATTAGAAATACTAAATTATTTGCACTACATCACTGCGAGGCAAGGTGGCATTATTCTCTTAGCTGTATATGCAAGACCTTGAAAGACGAAATTGTAAAGCTGAAGTGTTAGATCTCTCGCAGGCTTTTTGTCAGGGAGCAGCAAGGGCTGGCTGCTCCCTCGGGGCCGGCAGGGCAGGGGCTATTGCATCCTACAGCATCGCTGGGGCAGGGACTGACGGTCGCGGCCTGGGCTGACGTGGGGTCCTGGGCCGTGGGCAGCAGTGGGGGAGGCCGCAGGTGAGGCTGGGCAGGGACAGTAAGACCTGTTAGTGCTCTCAGTTTTGGATCGCCCAACTGGAAACACTGGCAGCTGGGTCTTGTGGTACCGTCATGCTCTGTAGTACTTCATGGATTTGCAGCGTGGCTCTCAACGACTTAAACAGAAGCTTTTCCCAAATCGGATCCCCTTCAGCTCAGGTCCCAGTTGCTCTTTGAGGACCAGAAATAACAACAGCACGAAACAGCCATCTCGGGTAAGTTTGTTGCAGGGCCCAGGCCAGGTGAGAGATGAGCTCTGCAGCGGAGGCAAAGCCGTGCCCCCAGCAGCCCTGATCTGTTGCCTGCAGGGTTTCCCCTCCCGCGCTGCCTGCTCCTGCTGCCCACACAACACCGCAGCCCACGCGAGGGAAGGCCAGTGATTGAAACACAAACCGCACTCATTTGCAGCGCATGAGGTATCTTCAGCATTAAATGAGAGAGTCTTGTGGCAAAGATGATGTAAAAATCTCAGAATCAAAATGGACAAAAAGCCCTTTACAGTAAGGCCGCGTTAACTTGTAGGGAAAAGATCCATCTTGTCATTTCCTAATTTTTGAGTGCTTGATTTTTTGTACTGATTCTTTTGATGGTGTTTTATTGTATGAAATTCCTACTCAGAAAAAAAAAAACCCTCTCACTGTGAACACTAAGCATCATAAAAAATAAACTTTTCATTGACTATAATTCTATCTATCCTGCACTCCATCACCTGGCTTGGGACATCAGAAGCTACAGGGGAGTCCTGTGTGGCTTGTGTTAATGATGATACAGTGTAGGAGTGTGCCTAGGGAAGGAAGGTGCACAATTTACCAGTAGAATTCAGAGTTACCAGACTTGGCGAGGGAGGGGTGTAAAAAATAGCCGTAACAATTCTTTGGTCTGTGTCCCTCACGGCCACACAAATAGCTCTGCGAGCACAGCACAGCAGGCAGCACAAGGGCAGGAATGAATAAATTGGAGATAGGAGGGGAAGAGCTCCTTACACAGCCTTACCACCAAATGCGAGAGCACAACCAGAGCCAGCAGCACCTCCTTTCTAGCTAATGACAGTGTGCTCACACAGCTTTTCTACTTAGTGCTGTAGCAGATCGCTTCCTGAGCACACACTTGCGTTTTTAAGCAGTTTTCTGAAAGCGTGATGCCACGTTTCCATACGAAATATTAGTTCTTGCCCTTTCAGCCTGGAAGGCAGCACACTGGATTTAAGACTTTGCAAACAGTAGCACTAGCAGACCACATGCAACTGGACACGCTCTAGCATCTGACGTAAAGGCTGCTTACGTATTTTGAGTGAGAATCACTGCATGCAGTGCCTAAATCTCGCGGGGGACAGAGTCCCAGGCTCCCTCCGTTCTGGCAGAAGGTCCTCAGAACGCACTTTGGGCTCCCTTCTTATCTGCTGTCTTGCCGGCCCAACAAACTTGGTATTCCTTTCTGCACAGCGCCCCAGCTTCATCCAGAAGGATGCACGTCCTTCGGCTGGAAGAGGGCCCTCAGCTACCCCCAGCTTGTGGAGAAAGACAAGGCTTATCTCATGAGCCTGAAGAAGGCCCTAGCGCCCAGGTGCCGGTTCCTTGGCAAAGGCTCCAGGCCGCGGGGATTACGCTCTGCCCATTTCTCAGACGGCGTGTTGAGGAAAGCGGCACGACCGCACCACTTCTTTTTGCACACCTCGGTGCTGCGCTGCGCGTTCCGCTAGCCCCTCACCTACGGCTCAGCCACACAGTGCCAGGCCAGTCGAGAGCTTTGCGGGGGAGTCCGGCTCATTCCCTCACCCCCAAAAGACGACGGGCGCAGACCCGAGGTCGGGCAGCGCCTGCGGACGGCGGCCCCAGCACCGGTGCTAGAACAGAAGCTGGCCCCTGTTCCACATGCAGCTGAGGAGCCCACACCGTCCCGCCTGCCTCGAAGACCCCAGCCCGGGCCCCGCGGGGCCCGAGGGCGGCCGGGACGCCCCTCCGGCCCCCGAACAAAGGCCGCGGGGCGGCCCTCGCCAAACCCCGCCCGGCCCCCCGTCCTTCCCGCCCGGGCGGCACGGCACGGCACGGCACGGCGCGGCGCGGCACGGCGCGGCACGGCACGGCGCGGCGGGGCCGGCCGCAGGGTGCCGGGGCCGGGCCGGGAGGCGCGGAACGGCCGCCACCGCCCCCGGGAGGGCCCCGGCCCCGCCCTCCCCCCGCCGCGGCCGGACTCCGCGGACAGCGCTCGGTCGGAGGGGTCGGTTCTCCGAGGAGAGGGTGCCCGGCGGCCGCGGGGGACGGGAGGCCGGTGACAAGACGGGTCCACGGCAACCGTGGGTGCCGGTGCGGAGCGGCCGGAGAGCCGCGGCCGGGCATCGCCTCCGCTGCCGGCCGCCGTTCGCCCGGCCGCCAGAGCCCGGCGGGGCGGCAGGTCCCCCGGCGGGGCGGCGGGTCCCCCGGCGGAGCGGGCCTCTCCGCGGGCTCGCCGGCTCCTCCCGGACCCCCCTGCAGCGCTCCGAGCCGGGCCGAGCCGTTCCCCGGGAGTCGGGACGGGGGGGGCCGGCCGGGCTTCTCCCGGCGGCGGGGTTTCCCGAGCGGCACGGCACAGCATATGGTTTACATGTTGCGCTGCCGCATACAAGGACTAACATTCAGCCCAGGGATTCACTTGGCATAAAAAAAGCCCTAATTACAATAATTTAGAGGTGCCTGAATGACAGCGGGCTCAATTTTTGGTTGAATTTGCAATTAAGGGAAGATAATTATGCTTCGCGCTAGCGCAGAGTATTAATATTTATGGTACGAGCCAGAGGCTGCTTTGGCTGGGAGGATGCGGCGGAGCAAAGGTTGGAGCCCCGCGGTATTGGGGAAGGGAAAGTCGGGAGCCCCCGCAAGCGGGCAGAGCGCGGCTGCCTCCATTGCGCTGATGGAATCCAGACCCCGCCAGAGCCGGCAGAGATTTATGCCCGTCCTTTTCTATGTATTTACACCGCCCGAGATACGGATCCTTCCTCTATAAACCTTTTACCGTTCAGCAGGCGCCTCCTTCACCTACTTCGTTTTCACTCCCGACTATCGATCCCGGGGGCTTTCCATGCCTCATTAACAGATTGGTGGCTAAATGAGTAGAATTAACTTTTAAACCCCTTTAATTTACTGTATTAATTACACACATGCGCCCTCGACTACCCCGTGTGTCCGGCTCCCTCGGCACGCGGTCGCGCGGGGGCAGCCGCCACGTCAGGGTGGGAAGGGGACTGGGGGGGGAGGAAAGGGGTCCCCCCCCCTCCCCGAGGCGCCTCCTCTGCCGCCCGCTCGCCGGGGCCGGCCCGTCACCTGCCGGCGCTTTATCCAGACCCTTCGCCATTCGTTTGGCGACGCCTTCTCGCCGGTGCCGGGCTCACGGCACAACAAAGGCGAGAGCCCCGGCGCGGGGGGGGGGGGGCACCTCTCCGCCGGTTTCGGCCCCTCGCTTTCGGAGAGGGAAGGGGCTTCAAAAATCAGGGCGCACGGCCCGGACATCGCCCTCGCCCTCCCCGCGAGCGGGCGGCTCCGGGAGGGCGGGCAAGCCGCGGGGAAAGCCTCCCCCCCTCACCCCCCACACCCCCCACCCCCACCCCGGGCCGGCCGCCGGTGCCCGGCAGCCGCAGCCCGGCGCGGAGAGCGGCGGCCGCGGGGGCGGCGGCGCGCCGGTCCCATGGCAACCGGGAGGCCGAGCCCCGCGTCGGCGGCCGCCCCCCGCCGGGCCGCCCCGGGGCGGAGGGGGCCGGCCGGGAAGGGGTCGGCCCGGCGGCTCTCCCCCCTTCCCTCCCTCTCTCCCCCGTCTCCGGCCGGGTGCCGCGCCCGAGAAGCCGCCCGGGCGGGGCCGTGGCTCTCGGTGCCCGCAAGGCGTTTGCGGGAGGGGGGCGGTCCCGCGGTCCGTGGGCAGGCACGGCGCCTTCTCGCCCTTCTCCCGCCCGCGGCCCAGGCTCCCGCAGGCAGCGCTGCCCGCGCGGCAGGCGCACGCTCCGGCCGTCGGCACAAGCGTGCGGTGCGGTGCGGTGCGGTGCGGTGCGGGGGCACGAACGATCCCGACCGTAGAGGCTGCCCTGCAGTCACGCGTGTCAGAATCCTTGTTGCCGCCGGGGAAGGCTCGTGTCTCTCCCTCTGAGACAACCCCCACCAATTAAAGTAGAATACTGGGAGCCGGCAGCCGTAATTTGTTTGGTTTTCCCCCTCTGAGGACTCCCACTTACTCGCAGTGTAGCCTTCAAACAGTTAAATTCTCAACCCTCGGTTCACACGCCAGTAAATTAAAGAAAACCATCTTTATTTATTTATGTTTATCCTTTAAAAAAAATCCTTTTAACGTCCTGGCTGATTTTGTAGCCGTGTCGAAACGCTATCTGTGTTTTGTTTTCATGAACTCCAAATAAGAAAGACAGCGCAGAGAGAAGTACAGCTATGAATCGTTACATCATTTACCATGAAAGTCAGAGGTATATTATACCAGTCACCACTGGCTTTATACAGCTTGTATCCTTTTGCATGCCTTGTCATTTACTGAATAAGCTACTCTTTTCAACGAAGGAGGAAAAAAAAAAAGAGGTGCAGATCAGTTGGGGGGGGCTTGGAAGATGAGTATATATACTTGTATGGATTTGTACACACACACACACAATGCCATGCAAATATATTGTCTTGCTAGCAGAGCTGGCTGTGCCGTTCAAACAGTTTATGCCAATAGGATGATTTATTAATGGAGTTGGCATGACGTTTCCCTGCACTGCCTGCAGAAAGGCATCACAACATCATTGTAAACTCATCAGCGCTGCATGGAGAAAAACAATAGGATGCTGAAACTGCAACTCGGTGGAGGAGAGGAACGTAGGTGGGGAGTCTTAAAAGTACCTTCCAGTGAGGGCAAATCCCGCCCCTCCAGATTTCCAGGCGATGAAACACCCCGGTCCAAAGGACTAACGAGAGACCTCTGCAGCTTTTCAGCCTAATGCTGAGAATCTGTGGGATTTAAATGACTCACTGACTTTGTACCTGTCTTTCTACATAGAATTTAGGATGAATTTTATCCATGGCTAATCCCATTGACTTCAAAGGGAATGCCTGCACGAGTGAAGTGGTTGATGTTTATTTAAGTGAGATCTGAAATATGTTTTTAAAAAAGAAACAGCTTTGCCATTTAGTTTCTAAGGTTAATGCTGCTTTGATTCTGTTTCTCAGAAAGTTCAATTTTTTAATTTCTCTGTAATCTGAGTAATTATCTTCTGACGAGTCCTCAATTTTTGGACAACAGTCAAGCAGAAACTTATTGTCAAGCAGAATCATATTGTTCAGAATCCACTTAAAAGTGAAATGTGGTACTACCTCATCTGGGCTCAGTTAGAGAGACCCATGGACAAAACATACATTGTTTGGTTTGGTTTTCGAAAGCACAACTTAAACGTGGAGAAAACAGCATGGTGAGATTTTAATGGGTGCAATAGTGTTTGAAATCATGGCAAGAGAAGATGTATAAACCTGTTCTTGTCTGGTTTTCCTTTTCACTTTTAATTTCAAGGAAATGTCTAATTGTAACTTCATCCTCTACTTATCAAAATGCTTCTCAAGACAATTTCTTTTACAGTAATGGAGATTCCCTTTCCCAGTAGTTGGGTTAAGTCAAGTCTTTGATGTCTCTTTTCTGAGAAGTTCAATGTTTCCTGTTTTTTTCCAAGGTCCTCACATTAGTTGATTTGTTTAATATTGGTGTTCAATTGCAGTGTCATTCTCATCACGCCAAGTCAGCACCTCTTTCCAAAATAACTATGAATTCCAGTAAGTCAGACCTGTCACCTTGTTCAAACTAAATAGCAACCAACTCTGTTGGGCTGTTCACTGAGTAAAATAGTCTCCAGGCTTGCCCATAGGTAAATAGACCATGTAGGGATGTAACATCCTTCAGCATAATATCCTGGAAACTCTGACCATTCCTAAGTGCAAGAGACAAAAAGCTGTGCCATTACTTTACAATGCAAGCACAGTGCACAAAACTACAGGTAAAAAACTAAAACCTTCTCCTCCAGAGAGGAACATCTTTCACCATCTATGGATTACCATTTTTTTAAGGCAAGTGGGCAAGAAGATAAATCAAGCTGCAGAGTTTATCTGATGAATGCTGTCTTCATATGAGGTCCTGTTTGGTCTTTATCTCTTAAGCAGAGAGTGACTTCAATTGCAGTTAATATAAAGATTTATTAACTTGAGAAGTAAATATTGACCAAGGTGAAGCCAAGGTCAATGTTTACCTAGAGGACTAATAAATCTTTGCATTAACCTAAATATGGAAGCCGGTGGGCCATATTTTGCTCTCAAATCAGTATCTACCTTAAATTAGCCCCAGTAAGATCAAGGTATTTGCCCCAAATGTGTTCAGTGTACAAACAGTTGTAAAATGCATTCTGTGTGAATTTGTCAGAAATAGAAGAATTAGGCTTTTTTTTTCAAAGGATAACTGATAATTTCTTCACATATGAAAATCTAAAGAATAAATAACGGCAGATGGCTGGAATTGGTTTTTGCTTGAAGGTGAACAGTGATTTAAGTGAATATAGGTGCAGGTGAGGGTTTTGTTCTATTTTACACTCTGATTGGTAAATTTGATAAATTATCATGGAGATGAAAGGATACTGATTTGATGTGACCGATTTCAAGAAATCACAGCTTTTTACCCCCTTATTTATAGCAATACTAGTGCCGGCCCCTTCTTTAGAACATGAGAGCTCCCTGTCCTAGGTAAAACAGCTAAAATATCAATCAAATCTGCTGGCCTGCCTTTCTACAGTGCCTCTTGAAATAATTTCAGTGTTACAGAGGTTGAGTGCTTTTGTCTTTATAACATTTAATTTCTAATCCACACAGCTGTGCTGTTTTATTGGCCCTCATAGATTTAGCTGTTTAGCTTATTTCATAGGCATTACTGGGCCTTTAACTTGTAAAAATGCCAAGAAATCAGCAATCCTTTGGACCTACCTCAAATATTCTACTATAGCCTAGTCTCTATGTGCCTTAGAAGAATATCACCTTTATAAACCTCTCAGGATGCTTCATGAGTTTTGACAGAATTAGTGTAAGTGCTTTTCTCTTTTGTTATCTCTTTAATAGATTTTTTTTTTTTCCCTGGGTTCTCTGTCTCAGTTGTCTGGTTGAAATGCCGCTTTCTCTGTTCTCAGGAACAAAGAAATGGCTCCTGTTTAACTTAATCAAATACTCTGGTCTCTTTCTGATAGAAAGAATAGTGGCCAATTTACCTCTAGCACTATTAAGTCCCCAACAGTTTTCCTGTGTTTGATTTCTGTATGTGCTTTCAGTAGAGCCTTTTTTCCCCCTACCCATTTTCCTTTGTCTCCCTCTCTTTAAGAAGACAAAAGAATATCTTACCCAGAGCATATTTTTGTTGCAAAATTTAGTACTGTTTCATTAATTTATTTCTTGACATTTATTTGCAATTAAATTAATTCTACCTTCTGCACGCACAAGGTTTCAGTAAATGGAAGTATTGCTGCTCTGAGTACCAGATCTTTCTATCTTTGCTCTGCTTAGCCCTTGTGCAGCAGAAATCCTGTTGGCCGTAATGGAAAAGCAAAGTATTACTGACTTTAACAATCTTGCCTGTGTGAGAAATGAGTCTCGAGTTTTGTCTGTTAGTAAATGCATTCTGGATCATATTTCACAATCAGACTTTCATACGCTCTCTGCTAACATTAGGTTTCTAGGCTCAATTTTTTAGTTGCACTTCCCATTCATCACACAGAATAACTGATCCTAGAAAATGAATCTGCGCTGGATGAAACAATAAAACGAGCATCCAGTCCCTGCTGCTCACTTTTCTCATGCAAGTGGACCCCTCGAAATCAATAGAATCATTCAGGGGAGTCAGACAAGCAAGAGCTAACTCAAAACAGGTACTCCATGCTGCCCAGAAACAAAATGCTTCTGTCCTCTCCGCCTCTATGAAATATAGGTGCCTCGGGTTGTATCAAAATTACAAAAGGAAACTAATTTTTAAGAGAATTGTGTGAAAAAGTCTGTTTAAACACTGACAGCTGGCTTTTGCAGGCAAAGAGCATGGTTTGACAGATGAGCAAAAATACTATGGTCAGGAAATGTTAAGTGACTTTTTTTTAAGGAACTGTACAACTTTAATGCACAGTTAAAGCTTTTCTGACTCCTTTGGAATAGCAAATGCAGCCTCTAAATAGCTCTTTCTTTAAATGGTGAGTGTTAAGGCAGAAGGCTGGGAATGCCTTAGAACGATACTACAAAACGGTTCTGCTGTTTAATTAATTTGTTTTCACTCTGTTTGCATTCCTTTTGTATCCAGTGTTTTCAAATGTGCTTCAGAGGGACAAAATATTGTCCAGTTTTTGTGAGACCATCACTGACACAGTCACTTATAACCAAAAGTGGAAAAATATTCACAGAAAGGGAATCTGGAATTTACTGCAGCGCATGGTGGAAACTCAGATTTCCAGGGCTGTGTTTCAGGGAAAGAAACATTCCTTGGGGTCCAGTCAAAATACCTCAGATGTCTACATGCTTGTCAGAAACTTCTTGTGAAGAAACAGTACACTAAGATTTACTTGCTTATATATTTTAAAATAACAAACATATTCAGATCTCTCAATACGTACTCACAGTTAACATTCTAATAGGAGGAGAGATTAATTTTGTTCGTATAGTTTATGGAATACAAATTGATGGAATACAAGTTGTACTACATACCACATTTCTGTGGCAATGAAAACCTGGTCAGGCTGGTGGTGTTTTATCTCTTAAGACCTGAATCTGCAGTTATTTTTAGATAGTTCTTTTAAGTGTGGACTGCTCCCATCAGTAAGGCTATATACGTGTTTAGGCTGCTCTAGTTTAACTGTATTAATCACACTGATCTAAACATTTACAAATTGCCTTCTAATTTCTACTATATCATGATAATTAGAATCTTTACAAATACTATCATGAAGTCAAAAGCCTGGTTAAAGCATCAATTAAAACCTTAAGTTATGTTACTGCCAATAAGTGGTCATTAAGGGCATGTGAGGGCAACCAGCATTTTTGTAGAATCAGATTCTTAGGGGTTGGTGTCTAAAGCAGATGTTTTTCATTTTTATTTCTTTTTTAAATGACTTATGAAATACTGAGACAACTGTAAGGATAGTGAAGATTTTTTGTATCAACAGTGCATTATGAATGCAGAGCTAAGCCTTTAAACACTAAACTTTGTTGATGATGGAGGAACAATCCCTGATCTGTGGAGAAAGAAGCATTGCAATAATATTGATGGTTTAGGCGAATGCTCACTACATTTTAATGGAGAAAAAAGGAATTAGTAGCTTTCTCTAGTGTGACAATTTTCCTGCAACATGAGAAAGGAATTTCTTCAAAAATAATAAAGGAGCAGAATACAGTTTCTTCACACATTACAATTCTTCCCACTTATTGGGAGGGTACTACTAATTTTCAGTACGTGCTATGAACAGATAGAGGTTTTAAGTCTCTTCGGTGTGATTTTTTTTTTTCTTTCCTTCAGTATGTCATGCATAGTCAAAATGGAAGTAACTCTTTCTGATGAGCTTGTGTTTTTCTGTGTGACCTGCAAAGTGTAATATTTGCTCAAAAAGAAGTATTACTGCTAAAATACAGTCCCAGAAGAACACTTCCAAATGGAAATAGTTAATTAAACAAACTTCAGTGTAGGTGAAAACTGTTAATTTCACTCGCCTCCTTATTCCCATATCACATTGCCACCCTAATTAATTTAATCTTCACTGAAAATGAAGTATAAACTCTTGTTTGGGAAGTAATAATCACAGCATGTAACAGGCTGAAATACTGTTCTTAGTCAACACCAGCTGTTTGGCTTGAGGTAGTTTGTGGTGTCGAAAAAGCATTTAAATTATACAGCAGCAGTGGACTTTCAATGGAATATCTGTTTCCACTCAGTAGAAACTTCTCTGTTGAATCTCAACGTGAAACAGAGAAAAAGACAGATTTTCACCTCTTTTTTTGTGAAATTTCAGCATGAAGTAGGTGAAAGTATAGGGCTTTAGTTATAAAGCCCAATAATGTAAGGAAAAAATAGTATCCTTCCTGCACATGCAATAAACTAGATTCTGAACACAATTACTTTTGTAAGGTAAACCACAGACGAAACAGAAGTTAGTGGTAGGTTTATGTCCAACAAAGTGACTGGGCGATTTAGCATGCCTTGTGCTATCCTTGGTGTACAGCACAGAATAGCTCTTTCTGTTTCCTTTCTCTGAAACTATTTTCATCTCAACTCAAGAACTACGGAGTTAATGGAATGGAAAATTCAGGCAACCTCATGCTCCTGATTTATGCATGACAAGAGAAACAGTTCCCGTAGATTTCTATGATAAAATGCTTTCCTTTTATTACAATCAAGTTCTTTGCAGTTTGTTTGCTTTTTGTGGGGGCGGATGTTACCCGTCACAAGTTAGACAGGACACAAGTGCTTTTGAGCTACTACAGGGTTCTGCTGGCATAGGTATGTAGGTCATGGTGGCTAATCCCCTAATATAGATGCAGTTTTACTAGCCTAATTTTGCTTTTTTTTTTTTACCAGTGTAGTCTGTGGAAAGCAATCCTGTAGCTGTGTGGTGCACATTCAAAGCCGTAGCGCTTTACCAGTACGTTATACCACTCTCCCTATTTCGGTAGCATCTTCCTAGTATAGGCATGACAAAAATATCCACCACGGCACTGCCAATGTGAGTGCAAGCAGCTCAAGCAGGTATAAGTCAGGCGTCGTACAGAGCTATTTGTACATGCAAACCCTGACCTGCAGTGTGTTATTTGCAGCCCTCCACCAGATATCTACATTTGACCCTTCAATGTCAACAGAAATGTCTGACTACCAGAACCTAGTTGTCATCTCCTTTCATTATCACAGGATTTTCTTGGGCCTTTTTCTATTCTTCATATTCACAATGCTAAGCTTCCATATTAATTAAATGTCAACATTCACTAGTCTGAGACTATGTTATCCAATAAATACCTGCCTGAAGCCAACTACGCAAAGGGTGGAACTTGCATGATTTTTAATACAAATTATTTGTTCACAATGTTTGATCAAATTAATCAGTGGCAGAATAAATGGGAGCTGTAACCGCAGCTGAAAAGGATTTGAAAAAAATATTAATCCTGCTGTTGTAACTCATCTCTCTACTTTGCCTCTGATAGCCTTCATTTCGGGGGTCTTAACCTTCCTCTGGGTTGCTTGCCTATATGCACAGCAAAACAGTTAAAGACAGTAGGAAGCTTCACACAAGTAGAGTCTTATTTAGATCCGGTGGGGTTTTATTTTCTTCTCTTCCAGGTGTCTTGTTTTCAATTCACTTAGTTTTTATCACTGGAAAGTAGAAAAAAAACAAAAACGAATCCTGATGGGAAATCTAACAATACGTGGCGCTTTTCTCTCACTTGGTTTGACAATTTTAGCCGCTGGCTGTAAGCGATGAAGCTCCCACGGGCAGATATTATTATCCTAATTCCCGAGACGAGGAAGCTGAGTCACGGGGCGGGGGGGGGGGCTGCCCGACCGCCCAAGACCGCGTGGAGAGGCCTACTTCCAGGGAAGCCCTGCGCTCAGGCTGGCTTTAATCTGCAGAGATAAAAAGCATCTTTTGGCACGTCAGAAATAGCTCTTGCTTGACACGGGCCCGCTGGGAGCCCCAGGCCCATCTCTCCGGGAGCCGGCCGAGCTTTCTTGCCGCACGGCGGGTCAGATTCTGCAGCACGCCGGATCGCTCTCCCGCCGCCACCGCGAATTAATGGCTTGGGGCTGGCTTCGGCGCGGGAGAAATGATATTTTCCCCAACAGTGCTGCAGATGGAGCTCCAAGCAACTGTCAAAAGCGCGGGGACTTCCACCTCCTCGCAACTCGAGGCAGATTTAAGCTGGTGACCTACAAGCAGAGGGCTCTGCAGCGTTTTCCCCAACCCCAGCACGATCCAGCCGCCGCGCTGCCAGCGCGGCTTCATCTCGGCAGCCATCTAGGTTGTCAGAGGGATGGTGAGCCCAGGCTGCACTGCAGTGCTTGAGGTCTTATCTCGTCGTCAGGCCCTTCGGGATTTCTCACCCTCCACGTGCTAGATGCCTTCATTTCAATGGGATTTGCTGGGACTTCTGGGAGAAGCAGCCCCCCAGGGCGCGAGGCGAAGACCCTGCGGCGTTCACAGCCCTGAACCCACTCTGCATCCGACCTGGGAGAAACTCCTCTAATCGCTCGTTGTTGCCTTTTCTTCAGGGGCATCGGGGAGGGACGCGGTGGCCCCGAGGAAGAGCCGTGCGCATGAGTTCAGTGCTGTCCGTGAGTCTGGCCGCCGCCTGCCTTGGTCCTGTGCGCCCTCACCATCCTGCCTTACCGTGGGCTGCTGCCGGCTGCCGTTCTCCCAGCCACAGCTGGGGTGAAGGCGGGAGCGTGGTAGGATCGCATAAACGGTGGTTCAAAAGCCATTGGAGAGGACCTGGGATTTCAAAACAAAATGCTGCCACTGCCAGCGCCGCAGCGTTTTAATTACAATTCCACGGTGTCTGTATCACAAAACCTGGCAATTTTAATGACAAAAAGTACTGCGATGCCACAAAGTATTTTTAGAACTAATAAAACCTCTGCAGAATATGTCCCTGGAATGTATTAAGATCCAATTTCTGCATTCATTAGTAATATCAAATAGCATGTGGTGGATGGTTATTTGGAAAAAATGCATTCAATGAAAATTGATTTTGTATTATCAGGAATAATGTGGAGAGAGGCTTTTCCAGCATCTTCAAGCTTCAGCCATTTCCACTGCCTGCTGCAGTTTATGCCCTAATCTTGTGAGATTTACATAGCATTTTAATTTTCAGTCTTGCCTGCGTTTGCCAGCTGAGGGATTCTTATTATACTTTACATTAATTCCGAATTCACACCGTAACAATAGCAAAAAATCGAGTACTGACAAAAGCGAGAGGCCAAACATGACTCAATTAAAATAATATGTATCACTATTAATCACCTCTGCCTGTCCGTCTACGTTCCCGTGGCGGTGCCTCTCTCCGCAGCAGCAGCGTTTATGAGCAAAGCCAGCTCTCATCCCTCCGCTCCTCCCTCCTCCCACCACCTTCCTGAGGGATGACGAGGAGCCGGGGAGAGCGGGAAGGGCCCCCGAAGGGCAGCACTGGGAGAAGCCCAGGACCGAAGAGGAGCCGGGCCGGCGCTGACCCCTGCGCCAGCCGGCATGTGCTGGGCTGCCCTTCCCTCCCGCCTTGGTGGGAAGCGGCCGCTCATGCCGGCCACCGAACCGAGCACTCGGCGCGTCCCGCCGGCTGCCGCGGTGGCCAGCAGCCTTGTGCCAGCGGCCGCGTTGTCCTCGGATTTGTGCAGAGCTCAGCTGGTTGCCAAAGCTTAACGCTTCACATTATTATTAACAGTTAATCCACGTAAAAATAAGGCAGGACCGATGACAAAGAACAAAAGCGGACCAGTAATAACCGCTCTCCGCAAAGCAAACCCCCCTGGGTAAGCGAACCGAAGAGGGCAGGGCTCCCCCACAATTTGCCACCAGCCGGCCATTGGGTTAACAGGAGACCCATCAGGGACAGGCGGTGACAAAGGGGGCCACGGGAGGCTGAGACAGAAGGGCTGGCCCTTGCTGTCACCTGCCCAGTCCCTGCCACAGCCCGTGGAGCAGCAAGTGAGCTAACGTGCAGAAACGGGGTGAGCTTCAAGGTGAGGAACGGGGCGGTGAGCTGGGGGCCATTCCCCTCAAAATCTGGTCACCGCGAAGCCTCGCCCAGCCCCAGCTGTCATGGAGGTCGGGTTTAACGCAGACCCTTTGGATCGGTCTCTCCGCTCTTCCGTGCTTTGCGCAATCACCGGCATTTGCTTGAGTTGGGAACAAACCGCTGCTGGGTTGGCCGAGAGCAGCCCTGTGCCCACGTGGGCAGCAGGACCCCCGCTGCGAGGGAAGGCCCTCGCACAGCGGTGGAGAGCTGCGCTGGTGCGTCTTCACGTGACAGAGCAAAAACACAGACCCACACGCCGCAGGCTTGCCCAAATGTGATTCTGAAGGTCATAATACAAAGCTGGAATTTCAATGCTTGTCCATGAAATTATGAAGCTTTAGAAGAATGATCTTACTGCTCTCCTGCATCTCTCTGGCCAAAGGTAGGGCCCCCCGCCCCCAAAATCATTCAAATATGACCCAGGGGGCTTGTTGAAAGGAGCTTTGATGAGGTCTCGACCTTTGATAGAAACGGACAGGACCGCGTGTGCAGGAAGTGATGTTGTCTTCTGCTCCTCTCTCTTTTTCTAGATGAGTCCTATATGTGTCAGTGTTACCCAGAGCCGATAGCAGAGAGGCAGCAGTCACCAGAAACCACAGACAGCTTGGTTCAAAGGAGAGCAAGGAAGACCATGCGATGTTTACAGTAAGCATACGTATTTGATCTGGCCATGCTAGCTGCTCGCAAAGCGCTCCAGCCCAGTGCATATGGGCTCCATTTCATTTGAATAAAAACACTTTGGCTAGCTATGGAGGAAAAGAAACAACTTGCAAGAAGCACTTGCTAGTTTCACAGGAGTAATCACTCATCTGAAACTGGTAACAAAAAAACAGCCCTGTCGCTAAGCACATCAAACTTAGCTTGACTAATTTGTGACTGGTTATCTCTTTGTGAACAGTATGTTGAATCAAATCTGGGGAAAAGTGGGTAATTAATGAATCAGTCAATGACATCAGCTCAGTTAGAGACAAAGCTCAGCATCTTTTTTAGCTTGGGCCTGTCAGTTGTTGCAAATGATCAAACACCTAAAGAAAGAACATTTTTGCTGAAAAAAATGTACTGAACCGGGCAGACCCAGAAGCATTTGCAACAGAGCTGGGCTTGGCTGCTTCCCTGGGTTACTGCTGTACCACAGCTTTCCTCTACTGAAAGAGCAACACGAGATGACACATCAGGCAAGATAATAGTAAAATAAATTATTTTTCTCTCCATTCTCGTTGCTGAAACTGCTGGGAGAGGCATTTCCGATTTCCTTCTTCAGTAGCAGCTCTGGCCATCATGTAGTTTATCTGACCTTTGGCTACACCGCACCATGAAATCAGACACCGCTAGGAGGGGGGCCAGAACAAAGCCTGGAGAGATTAATAAGAGCATTATTTGCGATGTGGCACAGGGCCATGAGTCACCGTGCAGTCAGGCTGCTGCACCTTCTGGCAACAGGAACAGCCCAAGTTCTGCATCAAGCTCTCTGCTTTAAAAAAAAAAAATTATAATCCTCACTTGTGTTCTTCTTTTACACAAAATCCTGGTCAAAAGAATGAATGGGAGAAGGAGGAAAAAAAACCACTCAACTGGAGTGGAAGCAAAATATAAACATAAAGTTAATGTGTGACTTTCATTCAAAAGAGTCTATTCTTTGCATGATTGTTTGGGGCTTTGGGGGATTAACCAATAAAGAAAAAAATTCTGCTTGTTCAGCCTGATGTTAATGTTGGTGTGGTACTTTCATTACCGCAAAGATTTGCTCACATCCCCTTCTAATACCTTCCACCTTCACAGCTGCACCATGCTAGGGTGCAAATGCAGCGCTCTATGGCAAATACAGCTTCATTTTCTCATGTCATCATGTGCAAATGTCTTGACTTGGAGAACACTGAATTCTGTGCAGGTCAGGTTCAAAGAGCTTGAGGATAAAGAAATACATGTTATTATTATTATTATTATTATTATTATTATTATTACAGTTTTATACCAAGCCCGGATAGTAAGAAGAGGAATTAGATTTCTTATCTTCAACTGCATTTGACTGTAAGGTTAAAGATCAGCGACATCTTGATTAGGAAGCAAGAATGATATGAATCAAGAGATTCAAAATGAATCAAGATGATGTGAATCACAGTGAATCAAACGTGAATGATGTGAGTTGTGCTCTCTGTTAAGGAGCTCCCTGACTGTACCAAGTTCCAGCGGGAAAGCTGAGACCAGGGGAGTCTCTAGGTGAGGAGCAGAGAGGACAGTCCTGCTGGAGATGGGGCAGCCTCTCACAGCACGCCTGACCAGGAGGAGCCCATGAACGGGGCTTTCTACAGACAACGGGCAGAAGCGTCCTTCTTACCAACCCTGATCCTTATGGAGGATTTCAACCGTCCAGGCATCTGCTGGAAGTGCAACACAGCATTGAGCAGGCAATCCAGGAGCTTTTTACACTGCGCTAGTGGTAATTTCATCACGTGAATGCTGGAAGGCCCAGCTGGGGGTTATGGTCTGCTTGTCTTGCCAGTGGTGAATGTGGTCACAGTATCAGCCTGGGCTTATCTTCTGTCACTGTAACTGAATGCAGGATCTAGAAGAAGGCTGGGAAGGTAATGACAGAGTTAAGACTTTGGATTTCAGAAGAAGAAACTTCAGATTACTCAGGGAGTTGCTAAATAAAATCCCCTGGGATGCAACCATGAGGTGGAAATGTGCCCAGAAGACCTGAATGATTTTTAAAGAGATCTTACTGAGAGCTCAGCAAAAACCAATCCTGCTGTGCAGGAAGACAGAATTTTGACAGAAGACCTGATTGGCAACGGGAGCATCTTCTTGATGAAACCAGATGCAAAAAGGAAGCATGCAAGAGATGGACATGAGGGACAGCACCTGTTTCCTGAAAAAGTGGCCAATGTGATTGTGAGACTGCTGTCTACTGTCTGTGACAACTGCAGTGACTGGGGAAGTCCCCGGTGGCTGGAAAAAGTCTAACGCTTCATCTATCTTGAAAAAGGCGAGAAAGGAAACTGGGGAACTATCTGCTGGTGAGCAGCATCTCAGTCACTAGAAGATCAGTGAGTGTGTCCCTCTTGGGATCCACTTCCAAGGCCATAAAGGACAAGTTTGTATGGATTTACTGATGGCGAACTGGCCTGCTTTCTAAGATGAAATCACTGAATGTGTGAAGAAGATGAAAGCGCTGGGTGTAATCTACCCTGACATTAGTGAGGCTTTGACGCCATCTCACACAACATCACCACTTGGAAGCTCAGAGGGTGTGGGCCAAAAAGACAGACTGTGAGAGAGGCTGAAAACTGGCAGGTGATGCTTGGCAGGTCACCAGCTACCAGAGAAGCACCCAAAGGGTCAGTACTGAGATCCACATTGTTCAGCATCTTCATCAGCAAACTTGATGATGACACAGTCAGATTTGTTGATGACTTAAACTGTCTGGACTGACAAACAGCAAAGCTTCAATGCAGAGGCTCCTTTATAAACTTGAGATCTGGGCCAACAGACACCTCATGAGGTTCAGCAAGGAAGCGTGTTCCATTACAGGCTGGGAAGCACCTCGCTGAAGGGTCATCCTGGCGAAAAGGAGCTGGAGATTACAGAGGGCACAAGGCCAAATGTGAGTCACCAGTGTCCTCTCATCTGAACAGGGCATGTCACATCCTGGGCTACATTAGGAAGGCAGTGGCCAGAAAACTGAGGGAAGTTATTATCTCACTCTCTTCAGCTTTGCACCCAATCTTTGGGTCCAGCAGTCCAAGAGGGGCGTGGAGAAACTGGAAAGCGTCCAGTGGAGGGTTCCTGAGACGCCTGGAGGGATGTGAGAGGAGCTGAGGGAGCTGTGCTTGTTTAGTCTGATCAAGTGGAGGCTAAGGGCTGCTGGAACAGCCGCCCACAGCTCTTTGAAGGGCAGTTACGCAGACAAGAGCCAAACTTGTCTTCTTAGTGCTAGAGGCTGTAGAAGGAGCCAGTGGTCACAAGCTGAGGTCTGGACATGAGAAAACATGTTCACCAGGAGGCAGTGTAACCCTGAAACAGGTTGCCCAGAGAGGTTATGGAACTTCTGCCACTGGAGATATTTCAAGATTTAGCTGGACCATGGCTGACCTCGTCCTGTGTTGGTGACAGCCCCATTTCAAGCAGGGTGTTGGACTAGATGAACTCCAGAGGTCCCTTGATTCTACAATTAACTAACTGAAATAATAACTGTGTGAAATGTTAGCAAAATATGATTATAAATAAGATTAAGTGGATTTGTTTCCAATTTGCAAGAAGAAGGTAGCGGAATATGCACTATTTCATATTTTTGCACTGCACTAGAAGAAACTATACAGTGATTCCTGAGTAATGTTTTAAAAAACTCCAAGGTCGGGGGAACAGTAAATAACAAGGAGGAAAGATTGTAACCCAAAGAGTCAACTTGATCATTTGCATCGGCACAGTGAAACCGTAAGCTTTCCAATGCAGCCAAAAGCAAGCTCAGACATTTACAACGATGAAAGATTTACAGCAGAAGAGATGCCATGCTGATCAGCAGAGGTTAGGGAAAAAGACTTGGCGAGCACAGTAAATGAATTTGAATTTTCAGAGCATATTGCTGTCACAAAAGGAGCTAATATACAAAGATCGGTGCACACCAACGAGGATAAAAGGAAACGCCAAGTGTGACACAGTAGGTTACGTCACCTCTGACATCAGCCCTCGTGGGCTGTTCTGCTGGCCACCTCCTGAGCAGAATACAAATGAAAAGGAGAGAGTCCTAGAGGGTACAAAATGTCTTATGGTGAGAGACTGAAACATTTCAGTATGGTAGCTTTTCAAACGTGAGCATAATGGAGATTTCTGCACTGGTTCGAAGAGAGGTGATTGCACATTTCTCAGCGGCATAAGGGCAAACCTGAGTTTTGCTGCTTCCTAGTTGAAAGAAAAGAAAAGAGCTTTTACAGGCACTGTGGCGTGTTTTCCTCCACCTCCCACACACAGGCAGGGCCAGCAAGCCCGTGCCAAGCCCTGCAAGCCCTGCTACTGCCTCTGCCCCAGTGCTGAGGGAGCAAACTCAAAGCGGGGCTGTGGGCATGGGCAGCAGGGACATGGTTTTCCCTCTGCAGATCTGTTTTGCTGCTTCCAGCAATTTGCTGCCTGGAGCATCTGCCTATTCTACCCTCACCCAACACAGGCTTTGGTCTCTGCACATTTAGACAAGGAACACAGATTCAGCATCTCTTAAAGCTTTCCCAAAGGTTGGAAGTTGAAGCTAGATCAGTTGAAACAGAAACAAGCCACAGTTATGTACACAACATATATATGAACTAAATAACAGTCATTAACTATTGAAATAAATTACTGCTGACTGACGAGCAAATGCTATTAAATTGAGTGTACATTTGTCCCAAAAGCTGGTGTTTTCTGCAGCTATTAGGCTTGAAACATGACTTATCCCTGGGTTGCCTAAGCGGGAGGTCAGCTAGATGATCACGCTGGGTCTTTCCGGCCTTAAATTCTGTGGCTGTGTGGAAATTATGTGTCAGGGGGTTTTTCTCATCATAGCCAGACTGAGAGCTTGAAATCCACATGGTTACTGACAACTCCCAACTGTCAGTAAAGCTGTTTCACAGAAAGTGTTACATGACTGATGTCTCTACAACTGCACTTTTCCAAACAGATGGGGGGAAAAAAAAGGCACTGGTCTCAAATCAAATTAGTCTTGATGGATTACGCAAAAGAAATTTAACACATGCTCCACATTTTGAGAAACTTCTAAATATAACATCTCCATTGAAAACAAAGTATATGACGGTGCTAAAAATATGTAAATACACAGCTATAAAACTATCTTCACATTACAGAATGAGGACGACTATTAGGAGCTGGAAAAATGACATTTTCTTGATGCAGGACACCCATGTCAAGGTTGCCACACCTTGTTTAACCTCAGAGATAAGCTCATTTCTGAATGCTCACTGTTTGACTTCTAGAGGTTTGTCTCTACTGAACACAGGGCAAAGATAAAAATGTTCCCATTGTAATTTATGTCATCATTGCATTTAGAAATAATAAATCCATGACATTATGGAAAAAAATTAAAATAACCCACAAGGGAAAATGTGATATTTAAATTCTGTTGCAGCTGGAAACATACTGTAATAAAGAATTAACCAGTGAGTCTTGGTCTACACCCTGGTATTCTTCCATTATAATTAAGCAGGGTGTAATTTTATTTTACCAGAGTAGTTATACTGGTAAAACATTTACTGCATATGCAATTTTCCTCGTATAAAGGTATGATGCCTTAGTATATGTTATGCCATCACCATCTGAAGAAAGAGATACAGCAATATAAGAATAGCACCCTAGTATACCTACATACCTACCAAGCAATTGTACTGGTTTAAATGGAGCCGTGTGGTTAAGGGAACATACTGCATATGTTCAAAGAGGTTCTTGGAAAGTTAGAGAGTGATATTCTGAAGATATAAGTCTTTTACAATTACTTGTAGGAATTAATAATAGTAGAAAAAGCAGTCTCAGACACAGAATTAGCAGAATAAAAAGGCAGAACTGAAATTTGCACAAACAAAAAAGGCAGGGTTTTTTTCTGAATAATTTCAAATTACACAGGTAAAACAGGCCCTGAGAAGTACAGCAAATAGGGTCTGTATAACAGAGGAATAATTTTCTCATGAAAATTACATTTGAATTCATTTATAGCCATCTTTTGGTGCTCCAAAAGATAAAAAGCAAATCACATCTCTAGGTCCTTTATTCCATGTAGAATCTGCTTTGAAAATAGAATAATGACAGCTTCCTAATTATTATTTTTAAGGTAATTTTTAAAATAAGAAAAAGAATCTCCCATGTAATTATCAAAAAGAATTAATATCGTTCCAGGAACAGCAGCAAAAAATTGGACTGTAGCCTCCTACCTGGTACGGAGCCAGGGAGTTTTCTTTGGTAAGACCGTGGCAGGCAGAAGAGGCATAAAAACCATTGTAGCAGCAGACATTAAGAACATTAGCACGGGGGACGATTTTGTTCCACTTGTCAGTGAACACATACAAGACCATCTTACTTGGCTCAGTAAAGACCAGTGTGGCTCTGTGCGAGCGGCTGGAGAAGAACATCCATTTCTCCACGAGAAACACCCAGAGTACCACTGCGGGGAAAGGCACTTGCAGTTCTTGCAACAGTAGTTAGAATTATAACTGGGGGTACTGAAAAAGTATTAGCTAGCCTAAGAACTGCTTTTTTTTGTCTTCTGTAAGTTTTACAGACATTAATTTTGATTCAGCCCTGGCTTATGCCAGCTTGCAGCAGCAGCCAGATGGGGCTCGCTGCCCCACCAGGCACCTACATGACTTTGTGGGGATGTTTATGTGGTGGGAGGTGCTGCCTGGGGAAGGATCTTGTTCAGGCATGTGCTGAGTCAATGTATTTCTCTGGCAGCTTGTACTGGCAGAACAATTATAGTGGCCAAAGAGTTATTTATAACTGTCCTCCCGCAACAGGATTCTTGAGGGAGGATGTTGGTACGAACGCTGCTATTCCGTGTACACATACATCTGCACACACGGCAGCTGCATCTCTATTAAATGAATGCAGAATACTGTTCTGACATAAGTCCTGGGGTTTTTTTTCCCAAGGAGGACACTTGTATGGGGGAAAAAAGAATGCAGCTCCAACCACAGTCAGTCCACACCTCATCTGAAAGCCTGGAGGCCTCCCCACAGATTGCCATAACTTCTTCATGAACTCATCAGAACTGACAGCATGGGTAAGCCTCTGACCATACAAACAAACCCGAACACTAATGTGGCTTCACTCACTTTGGCCTGCCTTAGATTCACCTCCCCTCAGAAAGCAGCCACCATACAGCTTCTGAAGCCCGTGTGAGTGTGAGGAAAGGGAAACTTATCCTTGAACAGCTCAGGCTCCAAACTTGTCACCCTGCAGGAGAGGCACCCCATCGGACGCTGCAGAGCTTCGCTCCCTGCTGGCTGCAGCCCCTTCACTTGCTCACGTGGAACAAGTTACAAAATCAGATCATTGCTTAAACAATTTAACCAGTAACCTACCATGGGTGAAGAATGACCTTCGTAGTATTCTTACTTTCTTGTACTCTGGAATATGGATGAATCAGGTAGAAAAATGAAACGATCTGAAAATGCAATGGCAAATGCCTAATCTGCAAAATGCAGTCATATATGTATGGGGCCTCCACACAGCAGCGCGCCTTCATTATTGTACTGGCTGCAAGCAGGTTGGTGAGGAACAGAAATAGTCCTTGGGCACTCAAGAATGTGTGCCTGCTAGTTTATTTTCTTTGTTTTGCAGTTTCAAATGCGAGCGTTCAGCCTGCCTGTCTGCTGCGAGAAGCCTCTGCAGCGGAGGAGACGCTGCTTCCCGCACTGAGGTTTTGTACATGTGCCTTTCCTGGCATTTCCCCGTGCAGGGGGAAAATGTGCATTTTGTTCTTTGTGTACAGAAAATGTAAGGAAACTGGGAAACAGGACGGGGTTGTTTACTAACCCTCTCCGCAAGCCAATGTAGCGGTAAAGGAAGACCGAATGCAAAATCTCCATGAGAGAGAAAACAAAGCCTGTCTCTCTTCCATCTTGAATCTCAGGGTCCTGCCAGGCAGACATGATGTTTCGCACATTTAAAGGTGCAAAGCACATAATAGGAGCTATATCATAGGGCAAATAAATACATCTGCATGCATTTCAGAGAAGGTAGGACTGGAAGCAAAAAAAAACACAAGCACAACCCTTTCTCCACCATTTTAGTTTGATAGGTGGATCTGTATGTTACAAACTACCACAACAGTAGAAGGAGGTGTTGCAAAAGGGAAAAAGGCAACTAATTCCAAAATTGGGATTCAAACCCTCTTGCACGCAGCATAGAAATTAGACAAAGAAGTAATCTTTTGTACTGATAGGGCTGAATTAAGAAGCTTTCATTCATGGTCATTCTATATTTATTTCACCTACACAAACCCTGGTTTGATTTGGGGGGTTCAGAGGAGCTGGAAAGATTTCATAATGCCACTGTGTCAGCGTTTGATGGCTGTTTTTTGTTCCAGACAACATAAGGGATGTACAGCAGCTACTGAAGTGCCAGTATCAAAGAAACAGCAGCGATGTTGCCCTTCACAATTATTTTTATTCTAAGACTCATGTGCTTTGTTACATTTTCTTAAAAAAAAAAAAAAAAAAAGGCAAAAAAATCTCTCTCCTTAATGGCGCTAAAATTAGTAATGCCAAGAATAGATACCAAAATCATCTTCTTCCCCATTTATTTTGCTCAGATGTGAATGACGCGGCATGAAGCACAGAAAAGGAGTATATTAATCTCATGCTGCTGGAAAAACAAGTGTATTACATTGCTGAAATGTCAAGTTTCCACCATGCATTTGATAATAGATTGTGTGCTCGGTTTCTTGCATCCGTTGTAGCAGCTTACTGAAGATATGCTCTGCATTTGCCAACAAACCAGCCTGCCCTTTGGACTGAATCATTCCAGCCAACTGCGGCTTTATCATTAGCCCTTTTAGGTGTGGCCTGGCCTGTCAGATGGCTGTGTATTTGAAAAACAGTTAATACTTTTTTAACAACAGAATCCTTCACCTGATTGATCTTTTTTATTTTATTATCCCATAATCTTCCATCATGCACTCTTCCCGCAAAGATTTTTGGCTACCGTAACAGGTGAAATGTCACACCTGGACATCACCCATCACAGCGGCATTTTTCTCTGCATTGCAATTGCATGGGTGGTGGTTTGTTTCACAGGCTGCAGTAAGCAGGTAGGAACAACTCTGGCAAGAAGGGTTGCACGCTATCAGTGCAGGTCCCCTGATGACTTCTATCAAAATTTTAAGGCTGTACATGTGATGAAATGCCCTGATACTGAGCTTCAGTCTGTTTCAAATTATATAAAATGGCTGCACGTAAATCTCATTCCGAGTGGTCCTCCTCAGACACAGGCTGTGACAAGCTCAGGGTGCGGAGTTCTACATAACTCGGTACAATTGCTATATCCTAGTTATCATTTGGGAAAAAACAAGGACTTACGGTACCTTTCTTCAACGCACTTAACCAAAAACTGAGACTGGAAAGCATCAGTGATCATACACATCTTCTCCAAAAACTCTGGAGAGGAACCAGCTTCTAGAAATTCTTTCCTTTCAGCTGCAGCCTTGCAAAACCTGCTTGTCTTCAAAATCTTATAGCTGTAGTTGAACGAGCTGTGCTGTCAGCTGCCTGGTTTTAGACACACTGCTGCTGCAGGCTAGAAAATAAATGTGGGGTCAGTACCTGAGGGATGGGTGCAGAGAGGGAGCTATAAGAGGAGAGGAAGAAGCCTGTATCTATGAGAAGTGACCCACATAAAGAGCCCCTGGCCCCTGCCTGCTTTTCTCCCCCCGCCTTGCCCCTGCCTCGCGCAGTGCGGGATGCCACGTTGTGCGGGAAAGACGAGCTGAAAAGCAGTGCAGGAGGAAGACAGTAACACACCACCAGGCACTGGAAAGTAGTCAGCACCTCCAGGAACAGGCAAGGCTGAAAGTAGCAGTGGGCACAGAGAAGATGCTACCGGCTTGATGAAGGTAAGAAGCACTGTAAGAAAAAAAGAAAGTGGACAAATTAGCTGAATAAATTTTGTGGTGAAAACAGCTGGATGAGCATCTCTGGAGACTGAGAAAAACCAGAAACAGAATGGAGAGATCATCATCATCTGTCCGTGCTTATAATGATGACAGATATGACAGCCTGCCCAAGCCAAGCATTGCCGTCCTGCTGCGGCACTTTCTCTTCCCAGAACAAAGCTCCTCAGCAGTCGCTTTGAGCCCAACAAAAAAATTGACATCTTTTACTGCTGCTTCCTGTGTTTTTATTTTCTGTTCACTATTTCTGTTTTGGTTTTGTATTTTCCTCTCTCCCCATCTTGGTGATGATCAGTGAAGAGCATTACCTGCAAAACTGCATTGCCTGTGAGTGGGCACAAGAAAAGGCTTCCTTGCCTTCCAGCCTCTTTCCCGAGCTGGATCCTCTCAGAGTCTCCTTAGCAGCATTTGTCCCTCATCAGATGTCATGTAAGAAATACCTGTGTTTAATAGTTGGGCCAAAAATTTTTCATAGTGGTGTTTCTCTAGCCCAAAGGGTCTGTATTTAGACATGTTCTTTAGTTTTGTGCTCATCTCTTCTGTTAAATCCTAATCTATACAATTTCAGTGTAGAGTCACGGTCTCTCTCTCCCCCTTTACTCCAATAAACTGCCAATGCAGATATTCCTGTCACACCATAGGGAATATCCCATCAGTTACCAATTACATATCAATAGCAGGTATGAGACCTATGACAGGAATTGTATTATCACCTAATCTCTATATACCTTCTCTGTATTTTGCAGAACATCGTATGAGAAGCCATGTAAAATGCCTTGTCCTATGGAAGGAAGAGTGGGAAAGAATAACTGGCACATAAGTACTCACTTGAGAAGCTGACCAAATGTGGTTTTTGTCCTGGTTTCAGTGGTTAAACCACAACAGTTCTGAAGTTAAAAAAATGAGTTACTGACATTTCTCTGGATGGTGGTTTCCACTCCTGAGTAAAGCTCGGCACTGTCCCTGACTACCATTCATCCTCAGCCTTCAGCCTCAGGCTGCATGGGACAGGGAGGGTAACCCCGCATGGCAAGCACCAGGCTGCCAGAGGGCTGGCAAACTGCCATTGCAACTCCTGGCCACAAAAAGGACTTTAGAAGGGATCCTGGGAATTGCAGACCAGGAACTTTGCCTGCTAATGGCAGTAGAGTCTAAAAAAATAAAGCCACTGTAGACAGGGATAAACATAGTCTGTTGGGAACAAGGCAGCATGGTTTCTGCAGAGAGAAACCCTGCCTCACCAACGCACCACAGTTCTCAGAGTGCATCAGTAAAGATGGAGAGTGAGTCTGGCAGACATAGTACCATCCAATTTTGAAAAAGCTTTTGGTGAGGTTCCACACCAAAGGTTATTAGAGAAACTAACTTGCCGCAGGATGGGAGGAGAGACTCTTACAGATAGAAAATTGGAGGCAGGACATGAAGCAAAAGATAAGGCTTAATAGTCACTTTTCAGGGTGGAGAACAGGCATCAGCAAGGTCTCCCTGCTGTGGGATTGATGGTGGGACTGGCTTTACTCAACAGTTTCAGTGAGTACCTGGAGGAGACCATACAGCGTAGTCCTCAAGTTTGTATGTGACACTAAGTTCTTTCAGGCAAGTAACTCTAGAAGGGCTTCATAAAATGGAGTGAGTGGGCAATGGGTCCATAAGCAGATACTAGAAGGGTTAGGCAGTGATGAGCTTCTAACATCCAAATCCAACAGCTGGGGATGCTGGGGGAGTACAGAGAGGACGGGCCGCAGGATGTGACCAGGCTTACCTGCTCTCTGTAGGTAGCACTGCCTCCTGCCGCTGTTGGAGACAGACTCGGGGCTGGATGGACCGTTGGTCTGATGCGGCACCTAATGTCTTAAGTTCTTAAATGTGCTTCTGCACACCGTCCCAAGACACTTCCTAGTTTCAGAGCACACTCTGATGGGGCGAATTCCTGGCTTGGCACTAAGCCTGGGATGTAAAAACCCATGGAGTCCAATTACTTCAGTCCCCAAAGCCAGTACTGCCTGCCTCCATCCGCGTCTTCCCTAGTAGCTGACCTGCTGGCAGGCTGACCTGCTAGGCACGCTAAATATAAAACCCGTCAAGGACCACAGGACAGTTAAAGACAGAAGGAAACAGACTGTAGATGTGCTTTCACACACGTGCAGTCTCTCAGTTCCTCCTTCTCCATTAGCAGCCCTTGAAGAGGAAAGGTCTGTGCAAAAATGACAGACGCTTGACCCGAAATCCCTGCTTCCACCGCCTCACCTCTCCTTGGATTTCTATGGGGTTTGGAGAGCAGCCTTTCAAGGGCCACGATCACTCAGCTTCCCATCCTTCCTCTTCAGTCTGCTGGTGCAGGCACGTCCATCCGTGTGCTGCAGGAAGGCCTGTCCCTTTTAAAGGCAGGGTCTGCTGATGCTCATTCCTGCCTCTCCTCTACCCACCGCCTCGGAGCAGGCGACTGGTAGAACTCGGTGGCTTGGTCCGCCAGCTCCACGACCACGCTTTTGGTAGCCAAAAATGGCCTGATTCAGTTCCAGAGCACGGTCTGCCCTCAACCGTGACAGGGCTATCTTAACCCGTGCGGAAGGTCACCGTCAGAAATCCCACGCAG
The DNA here is from genome assembly GCF_947461875.1 of Haliaeetus albicilla. NCBI lineage: Eukaryota > Metazoa > Chordata > Aves > Accipitriformes > Accipitridae > Haliaeetus > Haliaeetus albicilla. Next base: position 60,610,508 of record NC_091484.1, on the reverse strand, counting down.
GAAAAGAAGCTGAGCCCCTGGAGCCGGTGGGGCGGCCGCCGTCCGCCTGCCGCCAAGGCTCTGCCTTGCAGCACCCACCGCCCGGCACAGCACCAAGGGCCGGGGAGGGCGGATTGAAACAAGAAAGCATGATTTAGCAGCTTGTGTATTCTGTCAGCCTCCGTGGTTTCTGCAGCAATAGGTAAAGCGTGAATTCTCTGTCTCTGCCACCGCCTCCTGCTTCCCGGTTTGTTTGGGCTGTATCCCGAAGCCTGGCCTGCATCACATCCCCTTTCCCGATGCCCAGATGCACACCTCCAAGGTTCCCGAGCTCACTTTACTGAGGGAGGACTGGCGAGCCCAGCCTGAAGAGAGACTTCTGCTACCACTTAGAGGAGCTGCATCCCAGCTCCCCCTCCCCCAGTCCCTTCAACACCACCCACACAGCAATCCATCAGCATCACCCATGGAGCATCTGGGGGCAACATGTAATTAGGAATGATGCTGCCTGCCATTTATAGACATACTACTGCAAAGAAAAGCTGGTGAAAGTAATACCCACCGACAGACATACCTTATAGCGTGCATCAAACATTGATGGGGAAAAGTAAAGGAAAGGTGGAGGAAAGATACAGAGGGAAGGGAAAAGGGTGAAGGCAGTAGCGTACTCCCCACAGCTTTAAAACAAAGCAGCCATTAAAATACATGCTCAGAGTGATCACGATGTAGTTGTCCGATAGAAGTTTATTTGAAGCAATAAATGAATTCTGTAAAATAAGAACACCCTGTCTTGCTGGATAAGTAGAGCTGCATTTGCTCCATGATCCCTTCGCTAGGATACAACCCAGCAGAAATTGTGCAGGCATCCACATGCTACATTGCCTATGCGGAGGACGTCATGGGCCCCGTGGTGTTTTCCTCTCCTCTTGAAGTCTTTCACTGCAAGAGATCTTCTTTGAGATTTTCCTCACAGCTGATAACTGTCTGGCTCATCTCAAGCACACCCGCCCCTCAGTTTGAGAGTTTCTTTTCAATCATTTCCTATTTTTAATCTCCACCTTAATTTTTTAAAAGGATTTTAAAAAATCGGTTGTGCTTGTCACGACACTGTAAGCATTTAATATGCAGGCCTGCGTGTTCGCTTTCAAGGCATACATCAGCCTATTGTCACAGCAAAAACCAGCTGTTTGTGAGATCCTCTAACAATTCTGCCAAGACTCAGTAACTAGCCTTGGAAAAAGCAAAGTTAAACAAAAGGAGTGGGAACTATGACAAGCAGTGTGTGGAGTGGTAATTTAGAAGGGCAGGAGGAGATGTGAAGAGTAATTAGCCAAATAAACAAAAACACAGGACACATTATTTAAGTGCATCACAACCTGGAATCAAGTAACAGGAGTACCTGAGATCTGGAAAAGCACTGGAAGGAACTAAAAGAGAAATTCTTGCATCTCTCCCACAGATAAAGTCATGTAGGAGATACGTGCTTCAGTGAATTTGAGTTAAAGCAAATGAAAGAATTAAAAAGACAGAGAGACAAGATGAAGGAAATCCAGAAGTGACTGAACCACTGTTTTGTTCAGTAGGAGAAAGGGAAAGAAGAAATGAACGAGCTGCCTGCTCAGAGCATAACAATACAGCAACAGAAGACAGCAAAGACCTCAGTGCTGTGCTTTTGGGGCTATGGAAAATGCTCTTCTAATGAGGAGTTTTTCAATCACATTATGAAGCCAGATCAAATCCCTCCATTGCTTTGTTCAATCACTTGGTTTGCTAATCTGCAGCAGTAGAACTGATGGCAGTTAAACAGGATGGAATTTATATCAGGCTTAGAAATTGTACTTGCTGCCTACGGTTTCCCTGCAGAATGGCTTCAAATTACACTGCACTTGTGTGAAGTTGCAGAGTTTTGTCATCTAACCATTCCACCACTCCAGAGCACATCACGGGAGCTGCACCGCTGTCATCTGACTGCCATATGCCCCCGGCCCAGGAACCTTCCTTCAGTGCAGTCACCCTCAAATCAACAAAACCTTTTGCCTGGCTGAGGGTTTTCAGGACCCGCTCCCCAGACAAGTAGGACAGCCTGTCTGCAGCACTAGTTAACTAACATCCATCTTTTACGTATTCTTCATGTGTCTATCACCCCAGGATTCCAACACACTAGCACCACATTTCATTCATCTGCAACAGATGAACATTCATCTGAAGTTTTATTAGCATACTAGTGAATTTTCCCAAATTACCTTTTAGTTTTGTGGATTTTTTCAGTTCCTTCAACAGCTATTGCTAAGGGTTTTCACACTATGATCCTGACAGGCGACTATGCTGTGTATAAAAGGATCTCTAGCTCTGGTCCTTTGCACTACTCAGGTTGAGGGGAAGGGAGAGGTATGTATATCCCTCCTTCAAGATTCAAATAATTTTCATTAAGATTACAGAAAATTACTTGTGGTCTCTGAAGAGCAGCAAAAATCCAGATTTCAGATTGCTTTTGTAGTCCTGTGTTCTTCCTTCAGGTGTGCAATGATGTAGCTCTGTCTATTTTCACACAGAAGGAATCCAGCTGAGAGCACGTTTTATTATAACTCCAGATGATGAAAACCTCATTTTTCTCAGGTGGTCAGAGAACAAGTCCCAGTAAACTGGCATTCTTTTCTCTCTCATCTGAATTCTGCAGAGGAACTCAAATTGTTTATAAAGCCATTTCAAAAAAAAAGGGAGGATGGTCCTGGACTTTTTCACCTTTTCAATTACTCTTCAATCTCTTAAGAACAGTCATTTAGGTCAGAGTAGTTAAACTGCTATAAAACAGCTGCTAAAGCATTCTTATATTGTAGATTAAACAGCAATTTTGCCAAACATTCCCATGGCACGACTATATTAGCATAAACACAAAATGATGCAACTGCCTGGCCCCAAAGCAGGAGGCAGAGACAAGCCCCATGACCAAACTCAGAGATGGCTACAGCAAGGAGGTATTACTCATGAAAGGAGATAGAAAAATTGAAGCCTCCTTACATATTCATTTCCCAAAGCAGATAATAGCTGCAACACCAGTATGTTACTGATTCTTCTATCTTCCTTCCTACCTAATGCCCTGTGCGGCTGGGGATTCAGTCTCCAACACAGAGCATGAGCCATTCCCTGAAAGCGCTAGAAAGATTTTCCTACCATCCCCTCACTTGAAGCACTGCTGGGGAAGTAAAAAAGAAAATCATTTTATCACTTCTGCCTTGTTTCCAGCAAGAAGCAGAGCTGTTCTGAGCAAAAGGAGTACAGGTGATACAGATCCAGTGTCTGATTCTCACTGCAATGGAAATCAGGTGGGTGCTGCTGTGCTTAATGGAAATTAGTACCATAAAGTTGGCATTAGTGAGCAGAGGACTTGCCAATGACCCACTCTCCTTCAGTCACTAAAGATGCTTTAGAGAGGCAAGTCTCGTGAAAGCAAAGACAGAAATTGTTACAATTCTGTTTTGGTTGACCATGCTTGCAAGTGTGTACATACGTGTATACAGGGAGGGGTTACATAAAAATCAGAGCAGACTACAAATGGGAGCTGTTTTTTCCAAATTTTATATGTTGCTTGAGTCATAAAAAATTAACTTCACCCAACTCAGTAAACTCCCTTCCCTCTTTGTTCATATTCACTCTAGTATATCCATCATTTTTGATCCTCTACTGATTTCCATTGTTGGGGCTTATTTTCTGTGACTTGAGAACCTGAAATTATGCTATATATCTTTGTAGCTCATTGAACTAACCAGCATTTATTTTAATTTAGTAAGGAAACATTTGGCTGGGTGTGACCAAATAAATACTGTGTCTAAACCAACACAGATATACTTTGTACAAGGCTATAAACCTGTCTCAGAGCTCTAATGATATTGCAAGTCAATGAAGCTTCAGTGTTCTCATTAACATGATTCCATCAGACCTCTATATTGCGTATTATTAACTTTTAACAATAGATTGTAATATAATTTATAGCACTGTGGGGCAACAAAGGCTGAATCTTGGTAGTAATCCAACCTTTTAGGTTGATAATGGCTTTAACACTGACCTAATATTGAAAGGTGAACATGTATAGAGGCCATCAGACCTAATTATAAATAGGACAACAGGGATTAAACACATCACTAGTCTGTATCAGTGAAAACAAAACTTTCCTTGAGAGCAAAGGGCACAGATCTTGTCACAAGATTACGAAGAGTTTTGTTGCTGACTTTGACACAAAAAATAATCAAGAACGTTGTTTTAAACAAAGATATTAACACACTTCCCACCCTCCCAAAATTTAATTTTTGTTATAAAAGGAACAAAATATAGAATAGCTAAAGTTAATCTGGGTACCTATTATTTAACTCAATTTGAAGGTAGGAACTAGTAGGAACAAGCATATTTTTATGAAGAAAAAGCAAGCCTTCAAAATCTCTGTGGAAATCTGTTAAGACGATGACATTAGTACCCTCACATCGTTCCTCTCCATAGCTTGCTGATGCATGATAGTGAACACAACTAGTTTCTGCTACAGATCATGGTCCTCAGCACTTTGCTGAGCACTCAGCAAACCTCACAATCGGACCTCTGGGTAGGAGGGTACACAACCAACTACAAAACACGTTTAACTCAAGTAAGAGTAACTTCTTATGAAAGGCAGCACAATACCATTTCCTGGTTTAAAAAGCCTTCTCATCACCAAAATATGCTTTAGTATTGCTTATATGTATTTTCTAATTCAATCTTTTGTGCAGTATCTAGAAATACAGTACAGCGGTAATAACGTAATTAGTATTTTCACTAGCTAAATTATAGAGGTGACTACAGAATACAGCATAGTAGCATCAATATTAACAGTTAAGTATTATACAAAAATGACACAAATAGTTTTAGTATAGTCATGAGAGACACTGTAATTTCCTCTTTCTCCAAGATCCCTTCAAATTGTGTCAGATGAGGAAACTCACAAAATCCACTGGAGTTCAACTCAAATTCTAAAAATCAGCATCTTGAAGATTTCTTAAGTAAATTTTTGTAGGTTCTTGAACAATATTCCGTTCTGAATATGGTATTAGTTATAAAGAACTTAAGTTCTGCTGCATCGACCTCTCATATGAATTTAATTTTCCCAGCACTCTGCAAGTTAACAAAGGAGTATAACAGATACTTCACAGCTGAAGATGATGATACATAGGGATTTGTAGTAATTATCCAAGACCATAAAAGCAATCCTATGTCAGTACAAGAAGTGGAACCACTGGCTTTGCAGTCTAGCACTACTCCCTATCTTTTTTTCTACCCTGGTCACATAGTGACATCCAGAAGTCTAACAACAAAGACACTGGACACTAAACAGCCATTAAGGAAGATACTGAGGCAAGCATGCTTTCACAGATTCCTCACCTGAAGGGACAATAATCAGCCACCCCTACATGCCCCAAAATCACCGAACTCCAATTTACACCAGAAGCTGAAGGCTATCCCATGGCATCCTCCATGCCCAAAACTCCCTTTTGGCCAAGCTAATTCACAACCCCCTTAGAACTCACCAAGAACACTGAGGATCTACCCACACTCCATCCACTTTCTAATTACAGTAACTTTATGTTTTACTTCACAAAATGAGATTCATTTCTTCCTTCACCAGTTCCATTCAGCTCCTTCAACAGTTTGTTCGTTTGTTTGTTAAGATGCAGATCTCCAGCAGATTGATCACTTCAGATGAGACAAAGCAATCCCTTGGTAAATCCCTCTGGAAATGCAGAACATATTATATGCACAAGAGTTGAACTCCTTGAATTTCCCCTTTTCATATGCTCTTGGTTTCCAGTCATTCAGATAAAGAATGGAGCTTTTGTAGGCCAGTTAATCCATCCACTGAATGAAATATGGTAAAGTTTTACACATCCACATGTTCTTTCAAGGCCCTGGTTTACATCTGTAGATGTAATAATAGCTGTAGTAATGTAGACAAAAATCATGGCTCGGGCCCCCAGAGAAGATCTTTAAAGACTTGGGTTGAAAAGTCCCAATGCTGCACTCAAAGGAACTGGCAAAATGATTTAAGGGCTGTCTCCGCTTACATTTATTTCTGCCAAAGCACTGGCTTAATTTTCTTTGTGTGTCTTAATAAGCCACCTCTGTGAGAGGGACTCTTACTTGAAATGCTTGTATGTCCTAAGCTCAGAAGTAGGCACTGTTGAGTGGTAAGCTGAGACAAACATCCAAGGTGGTGTCAGGCCCAAGCTGCAAAATGAGCCTGTTCTTCATCTTCTCTAGCATCAGTCACAAACTAGCATGAAAACAGCATTTACACAATGAATTAAAATGCAAATCTACACTTTATTCTATGTAATCGAGGCAAATGATACACTCTTGAAGCCTGCCAGAGTAGCAATTACAAACATTAATATAGCTTTAGATGATGACTTAAGCCAAATAAGAGGATGGAATAGAAATGCTGTACATCGGAACTCGTGAAACACTACAGGAAAAGAGCAACTCTTACCCTAGTAATGTAAGCCTAAAATACAAATTAGTGATAATTCTGCTGTAAAGGGCTAGGATCTGCACTGTGCAGACACGTACCTCCTGAGAAACCTCCAGCCAGAAGCTATATGTACAATGCAGGGAAGCAGCCTGCCAGCAAAGGAGAGCTGAGGGGGTCTCAAAGTATGCGGGAGGGGACTTTGCGCTGCCACAGCCTAATGGGATGTGGCATCGTCCAGGAGAGTCCTGCAACAAAAGGCCAAACAGCCACTGGCTTAGGACAGAACTGCCTAGCTGGTGTAAAGATGTATTTTTGCTAGGTCTGATTTAGATTGTGCTCTGCACAATCAGATCGCTTTGAAGGTTTGCCTTGTGCAATCATTTCCTTTGTCAGGAATCAGAAAAAGACTGTGAAAAGACTGTGAACAAATTGTTTAGGCATTGAAATTTAACCCTGTGGAATCCTTACAGTGTAGCACAGTGCGACACAGCAGGAGCACATTTGTCAGGGGACTGAAGCCTCTTTGCTCTCTCCGTACAAAACATATACATTAGCATTGTGTGGTGTGGGTGTGCTCCCAAGCACATGATGCAGCTATGGGTACGCAGCTCCATGCCTACCCTGCCTCCCATCTGCACTGCAACTGCATTGAGCCCTCTGCACCATTTCTGTTCTGCTAGGGAAAATAAAGGTTTCAGATCCTTCAAGACTGTCTGGAAGCCCTTCCGTTACATATTCTTTTAGAGATTGTACAAGATTTTATTTTTAAATATCCATAATGCATGTGAGAAAATTATTGAGTATTACAACAATCTTTTTAATAGACCTAATGTTTTTCCACTAGTGTCCTAGCATTAATAATGTCAGAATATAAACACCAAAAACAAAAAGGCATTTGGTAGAAACTAGTCAGTTCCAAGACTTTTCACTCTGATGTGGGCTAACCCAGCTGGTGTGGCTTCTATACCGGTATTCATGACACCAATGGTTTCCATCTCAGTTAGGCTGTCTATCCCCTGCTCCTTCTGAAGAGCAGAGTCTGAGAGCACCAAATACCTCACAGTGGGAGCACAGCCCTCTGTAGAATTAAACCTTAACACAAGATAGCCCTTCAATGTTTTTGTAAACTGTTGAAACATATGCTGACAAGAATAAAAGAAAATAGTCATTTGGAATTTGGCAGAGAAAAGCCACTCTAAATCATTTCCAACTGCAATAAGTCTTTGCTCCTGTTTTACGAGTAATAGGAGAGACTATTCCTGTTTTATAAACTCATTCAGTTAATATGTTTAAGAAAGTAGACAAGTTTCTCTCCTGCAGGGGTCTTCAAAAATTGTCTTTCCTTGTGGCTGCCAGTATTTCAACATCCCATTCCAGAAACACCGTTTATTACTTTTTAGGAAAAAAACCAACAACAACAAACCACAAAAAACTGCTGCATAGTAAAACAAAAATGGTTAGAACAACAAAAAATGGTAAAAGACAGTTACATATTAGGGAATATTAAAGGGTTGTATGCTGCTCCCTGCTGCTACAGTATACCAGAGCATTAATCAGAATGTAAAATTCTTTTCACTCTACATAAGAAGGCAAAAATATTTCAAGGATGTTCTACAGACACACAAGAGGTCATACCTCCAATAACCTCCACATCGATGTGATCTGCAACTTCAAGACTAAGTTCCAAGTGCGCTTCAACTCAATTCTGCAGCAATTTCAGCTCTTGAAGAATAAGTACTGAGCAGCCTTGGTCCCATCACTCCAATCAGTGGGACTCAAGTGTCCTCTGGTTTCCTCTGAATGTGCTCAGAACTTTGCTAACAGTGTTCCTGCAGCCAAGTAATTCTCCTCTCTTCTGAGCCACACAAATTTGCTGCTGACTCAAATGGAGCCAAACCTCCCAGCGTCCTTCCCTTTGTGCCCATGGAAATTCTAAGTTCACTCTGTCCTTTCCAAGAGGAACAACAATGCACACACCAAACAGTGTATTGCTCCTTCCCTCCACAGTGAATCCTGCCTTAATTAGGAAGACTTTTGCAGAAGATGTGTTATCTACCATGCCAGGACCACCACACTATCATATCATGCAGAATTCAGCCCTTTTATCATCATCAGAAATGATTATTTCTTTATTTAACAGCTACTAACGTGTTTGGAGATGCAAAATCACATCACTTTACTTTCTGAAAGGTAGCAGTAGGAGATATCTCAGTGCAGAATGGATTCCATAATTAGAAAAAAGCACAGGGGCCAGCTTTTTCCCCCTCATCGAGCTTGGGAAGCTCTAAACAATATGCAAAAGCAAAAGGGGAAAATGGCTACAGTACTGAGAATGGTAAAATTTGAATGAGATAGTAACAAACCTTTCTTGTGGAAGGAAAAGGAAATGACTGATTCTAAAAAAGCTTCTGTGATAAATCATCACCCCTGCGTGAAATTCCATTCATATATGCTACAATATCTGGTAGTAATGTTAGAGAAAAAACAAAAAGGACAAAAACTTATCAAACAAGTTTATAAAGAACAAAATATAGCTTGCTGGAATTGCTGAGCTCTTTCAGTAGTTCAAACAGTAGAAGGAGATTTCAGAATCAAACAAGAGTTTCAACAGCTGTATTCGTATTATAGTCATAAAGGCATAAATGTGAAATACAGCTCTAATAAAAAAATGAAGTTTATAAAACTGGATGGTAATTTTCCACCCTTTCCAGAAGTATCTCAGAATATCCAGGGGAATAATACCTGAAAGAGAAACATTTTGTTTGTGCATTAGACTACAAGGCATGTTCTGTGCTAAGTAATGAAACACTATTCATATTTCTATTGATCAGGAAAAAATCCTAGCATTAAACACTGGTCAAGGAATTCTACAGTTATTCCCCTACAATGTTTTAAAAGCCTGCTTTTCAACTTATGTTATCATTTATACTTAAAAGTCAGGTTTTCAAAAATATGTTTAGCTTCTTTTAGGGCATGTAAGTAAGTGGCTAGTTTTTAGATAAGTTCAGCAGTCATAAGCATTGTCTTTACTGAGAAATGTAGATGTTAACTTCTTTTGAAATTATGGCCTTTAATAAAAAAGCATGAGTTTACACAGAACCATAGGCTGCCAGACAACAATAGTCTACAGCTGTTCATCAAACATAGGCACACACCCCAAAGCTAATGTGAAGTCTACATCAATGTGAGAGACATTGATTCTGGAACAAAAAAAATTATCACAATGACCTTCTGTCTCTAATGCCAACTCAAGGACAGAGATTATCCAATAGGTTTTCATTAGAGTAGGACTCTATGGTGCCATTATTGTCCTGCTGTCATTCAGTTGGTTTTCCACAATGGACCAACTACATGCTTCCAATATGCAAGCATCACCAAAGCTGCATTTAGTTCTTGTTTTCCAGGTCAAGAGTATCTAAAATATATTACTGTGTTATTCTAAAAACATACATCTCAGTATATTTCTGGTTTTGCAGGCATGTAAATTGTCATCTCTGAGCCCTGTAAGCTTTAACTATAGAGAAGAACATACTTCCATGTAATGCATGCCTAATATGTATTCAAGTAGAAATCCCCAACGTTTTCACACCGAAGGAAGAACCATTTACCTTGTTGATTTTCATTTTCTGGATGATTTCTGTATAATGTAACCCTTTTTAAAACTCATATTATTTCTCTCATTGTAAAGCTAACTTTTCAATGCATTATTATATTCAGTCTGCAAACAGCCTAAAATAACAGGTCTCCAGGACAAACCCAGAGCTGGAGTCTATTATAGCAGCTGTGCCTCAGGCAGCACAACCAACATCAGGCAGTAGCACAAAGAGGCAAGCAGGAGATGCTCGAAGGGGCCCTTTTCTTTATTACATCCCAGTCTACATGAGTAACCTTGTTTCATTGAGGGGGGGGGGGGGGGGGAATAGCTGTAACAAAGAAACAATAATTATATCCAGAAAAGCATAAGCAAATGTCCTCTTTCCCTCTGAAGTATTAGCTGCAGAATGAAGTTTCTTTATGATTTTGCTTTTACCCATTTGCCAGCCACTGGCTTTTCCTTGTGGAGACATACAGGGCTTCATTTTGTGTGACTTAGTTTGTAGCTACTATTAGCTGAAGAACTCTGTTGCTATAATTAAAATTGATGATGCAAATTTTCAGAGCCTGTAGAGGGAGCGCATGAGTGCAACATCCTTTTGATGTGTTGATGGAGTGAAGGACTGGTAAATGGATATCTAGAATCTAGGAGGGCATTTCTCTCATTATTACAATTTAGGATGGTGACATTTTGACTGTAAGCTATTTAATAGTGTTTCTGTATTCATTAAGGGCAAAGTTCAACTTGGTGCAGACAGCTGGTGTATGGTCCTTTTATATAACACTTAAGCCTCATGATGAGGCTGGGGGAGGAAGGGCAGCTGTGGGCAGAGCAACTGTGCAGGAGAGCTTCTGGACCCTCTGTACATCAGAGGAAGTTTCAAAGGAGCTTCTGAATACACTAGTTCAGACAGGCTCTTAGGGAAGTCAAGGATGCAACCAAAGATTCACCAATACATGTATTTTGGAGCCTGAGTAATCCATAAATAAGTTACCAAGATAAACTAAACTTCCCACAGACATTCATTAATATGAGAGCGGTTGTGCTGAAGCCTCAGAGTCTGTCTGGGTAGTGCAGGACCGACTGTTCTTCCCAGCTTCCTGCAAGAGCCTGATTATTTGGGCTTTGTTTACAAAGAAATTTGATTCCAAAAACAATCAGAAAAGAGAAGGTGGTCAAAGGTACGTGTCTAGCGGTTGTGTTACCACTGGGGCAGTTAACCAAATGTTATGCTGTTTTATTAAAAACAAAATTCATGGAGAAGTTAAATTAATATTTTAAATTCTTGCTTTGCATTGTTCCTGTGAAAAACATCTAACAATGTTCTAAGGATGAATTTTTTAAATTTCATTTTCCCTACCTTACTATTTCCTCTGGATAGCAATTGTTAATAGTGTTGATATATTCCTGAAGAAGTGACCCAGGTTCTGCTTTTATTTCTTGAACCTTTTTAAGTCCACCAGTTGTTACAAAGAGACGACGTGCTTTACTGTCATGTGGTAACACCTACACACAGAAAAGTACATTAAAAAAAAATTCTTTTAAAGGAATCTGTATGCTATTAGGTTCAAATATTGCTTATCTGTTTTTAATTCAGAGGACAGATAAAATGGAACATCAGAGGTACAACATCTGTAATGACTACTGTATTTTAACACCCAGTTGCACAGGAAAAAATCATAAACCAGCCCTTTATGGTTATAACATAATTTAAATTGTGCTTTAATACATAACATATATAAAAATAATGAATTGAATATTTATCTTTACATAAATAATATTTCTTGAATTATTCCTATGGAGACAATAAGATTGTGGAGATTAAAGAGATAATAAAAACAGAACACTAACATGGAATAACAGAAGCTTCTGTTCCACTTAAACCAAGTTATTCAGGTCTTTTATGTCAATTCCCACAGTTTAATTGTAGAGCGGAATTTTATATCATTATAATGATCTAGTATAGATTAGTGCATGAAAACAATACTGAGAATTGTTGCAAGTGAACAATGCAGCCTTGAAGCATTACATGCTACTATTAAATTCCTAGATATTAAAATCTTACAACACACTGTGTAGCCATGGAAGCCTTTTACACACACACACACACACAAAAAGCAAAAATGTGAAGTTTCTGCAGCCAAAGGGGATGAGAAGCAGAAATGATCAGACAATACATTCTGTGCTCCCTGAGTGATGCCGATATGCAGCTCTGTCCAGAGGACAGGAGGGAGGGAGGGCAGTGGGGGCTGGGCCAGGCGAGGGAGAATGACAGCATGTAGTCCATAGGCCCAAGGGCTGCAATAATATTAAAAAAAAAAAAGGGGGGGGGGGGGGGGGTCGCACATAATGCAAGACATCAGCTGCATCTACAACAAAACCAGATAGGTTCAAAACCAACTCTGAGAGTTACATACTGTGGGGGCAAAAGCATTTTGTAAGCCTTCACACTGGTCACACAAATCAAGCCATAAATTTGACTGTATCTCAGTGTAAAACAAGAGCCTCAAAGGAGGAAGGGACTGCCTAAAAGGATGAAGGAAAAGAAAGACGAGATTTCTGCCATGCATATAGGCAAACAGCCTTCATTTCTCTGGTCCCTCTATGCTGTACAAAATCAATAGACAGGTAAAGAAAAAACAGGGGAGCATAGAGACTTCTCCCTCTTATATGCTCCATAGAAGTGTCAGGAACAACTGTGAACATTTCGTTGTGGGAACTGAAAAGACGGCTGTTTCCACCTATCTCCCACAACAAGAACTGCCAAGGAGGAACTAGCAAGGAGACAGGATATGGCCCTTTCCCTGCCTTCCTCCTCCACACTGTGACTCCCAGGCTGGATAAGACAGCAGAAAGCTCTCTTGGAAGAGGCCCTAAAGACAGACGGCACCTCTGAGACACAGTCCCTTCCCCCAGTCCAAACTGAGACAGCACAGAATTGCACAGACCCTGAAAACGATAATGCTAAAATGACACAGTCCAGCACCAAGAATGGACAGCATCCTGCTCTGAAGCATAGCTCGGAAATAAGGCTTTTACTGTGCTATAAATAAGCCCACAGAAGTAATACACCACAGCTCTAAGAATAGGAAATTCCCAAATTATGATACAGGAGAGAAAAATGCTTTTACTGCAGAGAACTTAATTTTAAATGTATAGTTCAGAAGACCAAATGCCAGACAAGTATAGTTTGTTTGTAGAAGAAGAAAAATGAAAAAAACCATCAGCTGATATGAAGGGTACAAAACCACTTCAACAGCAAACAACATTCAAATCTATACACTGGGTAACCAGTTACTATGCACTCAGCTCATTAATAGCTCCAGTCAGCACACAGAAGCAAAAGGCACTGGATTCTGTGCAAATCTCCAATCTTTGTATAGTCTTCGCAAGAAGACAGGACAAACCTAAGTGTGGCAATGTAATCAGGAATCTGCAATACAAACAGTAGTGCTTCCAGATCTGTGATAATCAGAACTGAATATCAAGCATGTTTTACTTGGCCATTTCCAGAAAGAACACCTCACCAAGAGAGCCTGGTACCCCCTGCTAACAGATTACACAGCAGAGTATTGCACTAAAGATAGTCTATAACTGAGCAGGATTCCCAACAGCTGGTGAATATCGCAGACACTGGAAATCTCCTGATTAGTTAGCAATTACTTAAATAATTTTAAATATTTTGATTAATTTGTATCACTTTTTACATGCTGCACTCAAATCAACAATGTAATTAATAACAAACAGTTTCAAATTTTGAGAGGCAAGAGAAAAGATTTGGGATTTTTACACTTACTTAATTGAGACTGAAAATTAATGAGGATAAAAGTGGTGAAGGCTTTATACTCTAGATTATTGTAAAATACCTGACTTAAGTTACTCCTGTACAGACAGCTTGTACTTTATCTAAAACAGATGTGGTTAGGATTTATGTGATACATTGGCTCAGTGAAAATATTTGCACGTGAGTTAATATTCCACTCAATCTCAAGAGGCAAGGAAGAAAAAAACACCTTGCTTATAAGCAACTGTTTTCCCAGTCTTAGGATGAATTATGGCAGGTTCCAGATGAAACAGTATCCAGCTTTATCGGACGAAAGAACGGGATGCTTCAAACTGCTTCTGCAGGGGATGCTTGAGGATTCTGAGAAAACAACTGGGACCTTTAGAGAGATTTCATCTTTGGAAAGATAGCTTCCTTGCTAAATGGAAAACAATTAACATTACTTATCAAGGAGAGCCTTTTCTTACCTTACTAAACTGCCCAACAATGTGTTTCATAATATTGGGAGGGGCATCATGCAGCAATGGTTCAAGTGCTGGAAGATACGTGCATTTCTGAAGGATGTTCTTTAAGGCTTTTTTAGTCTATTGAAATGCAA